>NW_020528717.1:442500-578125 GCF_003368295.1 Carassius auratus
AAACCCTTTTTTGGGGTGAAAATACTAATTTTTTTCTTTTCCATAAGACTTTTGCACAGTACTGTATTTTAAAAATGACATTGTTGCTACTTTATAAAGAATGAGCATACAGTAATTCACAGAACTGAGTAAAGACAGTGACAGACAGCACTCATCTTAACTAAATATCAGAGTGAGTGACAGAGATACAGTAGAAACATTATGTGTGGTTTTGTATTAAATAATGACCCAGATTGTGAAATACATTTATTAGCCTTAGATTAAGGGAAGCACAACTTGGGAAATGAGAGCAAGGTAAAAGCTATGGATTTATTTTAAATATTTGTAATGTTCTTTAAAGTTATCCATAGCTTTTTTTTAGGTTCTTTTTTTTTTAAAGTATCGGTTCAGCACCGTTTAGGCGCCGGTACCATTTTAAAAGTATCGAAAGGGCACTGGACCCTACTTAAAATTTATTATTTCTCACTGGCTCATTTACCAAATGGGTGCTTTCTCTTCCTCCACAAATTAAGCTACTGTAGGTAGTTCGGTAGCGAGACGTTTGAATAAATTATCATATTTTGCGATTGATCATGCGATTGACAATGTTGTGATAACTAGGCTTTACCAACTTTGTAACTCGTTACCCCCCGAACACTGGACATAGCAGACGTATGTAGCATATACAGGAAGCTATCAATCAAGAAGGTATCAGGATTATGAGTTATTTTTCATTTTTAGTTTTTGATTAATCACTTGGATTAATCATTTATTTTGACAGCACTATAATGTAATTGTTACTAAGCCTGCACTAATGTTCTTGTCCATTGCCATCGCAGATTCCTGCAGCTAAGCTTGGATGTACATTTACATTCCATTAAAGGTTATTGATGACATGCCTCTGAAGTTTGACTTTTTGCACCATAACAATACTTATAGGCAACTAGTCATCATATCTCTAGCTCTTTAATGTATTTGCATTGTACTAAAATGCGTTCATTTTCAATGGACATTTATGCGGCTGAAACAGGTAGCCTAGTGCATCCCAAATTTTGAAACATGAACATTTTAATATAACATTATAGTCATTATGGCCTTTAGAAAAATGTTTTTTTTTTTTTTTTTTGAGGAGGTGGTGTAGTGCACAATAGGCCCCTGTGGTGCGGCTAAAGCTTTTGTTCTTAATGTCATTTTTTCCCTTACATTACTTGTACTTTTATACTTTAAGTAGTTTTTTAAACCAGTACTTTTACACTTTTACTTGTCAAAAGCTTGAGTTGATACTTCAACTTCTACAAAAGTCTTTTTAAACCCTAGTATCTATACTTCTACTTGAGTAATGAATGTGAATACTTTTGACACCACTGATAAAAGCTCAGTCATTGGCTCATTCAGTTCTTTGTGTGAGTGACTTTTTATTTGATCAAAATTAAAAATAAAAACCTCACTGTATTATTTTCCCATTCATCTGATTAAGAAAACGATATATATATATATATATATATATATATATATATATATATATATATATATATATATATTATTTATTTTATTTCTTTCAGAAGGATGCTTGAGAGTTTAAAGGGTCTGAAACTGAGGGTGAGAGGGCAGCAAACAGAACCACTTCTGTTTGAAAACACATCTGAGTTTTTACTTCTTACTCCAAACCTTACAGTTACTGAGATGTGATGAGACTCACCGTAGTTTCTCCAGTTTATAGTGTGGATCCTCCAGTAGAGCAGAGAGCAGCTTCACTCCTGAGTCTCCTGGTTTATTAAAGCTCAGATCCAGTTCTGTCAGGTGTGAGGGGTTTGATCTCAGAGCTGAACTCAGAGCAGACCAACCTTTCTGTGTAATGCGACAGCCGGAGAGACTGCAGAGAATATACAGAATATTAAAAATGAGTTATAAGAGATTGACTTGTGTCCAATATAACTGATGAAAAACACAGATGTAATATATATTTATAGATATCAATCATTAAACCAGACACAGAGAGTGACTCAGAGTCAAGTTTCATTTTAACAGACTTCATAAACTGAAATTACTTCAGATTTGACTCAACAAACAGGACTAAAATATTCCCATAAATATTCCCAAACTACTGAAGTCTTAACATTAACTACTGAAGAAGATTTAGTATTTTATTTGTATTCAGTCTGCTTATAGTGGAGCTGTACAGACCGAGTACATTGTGATCAATTGTTTTCCTGATTTAATACTGAAGAAAGAAAAATGAGAAAGCAGCACATTTTACTTTATACATATCTAAAGAATTTGGCTTGATTTTACCATTTAATTTTTCAGGATAGATAATGCTTAATATTTGATCTCCACGTGTGGGTGGACATGAAACCTAGATATATTTGTGTTGTTGATATGGACTCGTTGACGAGACTGATGTAGTAATGTTCACTGTGAAGCTCACACTGAGATGTACCTGAGAGAAAACAGATCTGACCATCTGATCTTCACCAGGAAGAAAAAAGGGTTTTAAAGTTTGTTGTTTTGCAGAACATCACAGTTATATCTGACATGAGAATAAGGCCTGAAGTTAGGAACAACATTTTAAAGAAAATATAATTATAATAATATAATAAATAATGATTGTTGTTTTCTTCTCAAACCTTGTCTGTAGTGTAAAAACACCCCTGGCCAAACGCCCCCAGAGGGCATCACTTCACACTTTGATAATTATTGTAGTCATAGATTAAATTGGGCCGGAGATCAGCACCAAATATTGTTATTCCACTTGAATTATTTTTCATCTCCTGGTAAATACATGACACATAAGACTGGATAATTATCAAGACTACACAGAGACACCCAGACTACATGATTTATCAGACGTCATAATGATGGGCTAATTGTTCTGTCTAATTCTTTATCCAGCATACGTGAGTATTTGGTTTAATTTACCTCAGATAAATAAGATACGTAATTATTCAAACACAACCTACAACTTCATTTTCTAATGTGACTAATGTAGCCTCGCTCGCACTGTTTAGTTTTTCATTTTATTTGTCTGCTAAGGCCATAGCTGCCAACTCTCACGTGACGCCACACATCAATTTTTTCACGCACAGTAAAATCCCAAAGCAAAGAGGACTCAGAGACCGACAGAAAAGACAAGGCAGGATACTTATGTTATAAAAAATAATCTCATCTCTCAGATTCTTTCAATTTTATTTAGAAATTCAAGCAATAAATACAGTTTTGGCGCTTGTAAACGTGACGTGACAGATCCCTAAAGTGGCACGTGAATGGATGATCTCTAGCTAATGAACAATGTTAAATACAGCTGTTGTTATAATAATAATAATAATAATAATAATAATAAAACACATGATATGTCTTTTTTTTTTTGTCTTGAGAAAAATGTATGCCTACCTTGTGTAGCGTACCTAATATTTATCCAAATGAGTCAATATTGAATCAAATCACAAGCCCTGAACTGAATTTAAATCATAAAATGTGTCAAGCAATAAAAAAAGTATCTTATCAGAAATTGCACCATGTAAACAATATAAATTGTTTTTACTAAACCTAATACAATCCTGCTTAGTTACTAAAATGTTCAGATTTGTTTTTTAAACCAATTTGAAATTTAAAAAATAAAATATTTTAAAAGTATATAATAGGGATGGGTTACGATTTTCGAATATTCGACTAGTCGATTTAATGACCGATTATCGATTAGGTTGTACTATTATTTTCTAAGGATGTGACAGTGAACGAGCGTGTCTTACCCCCAAAAGACTGGTTCGGTTGACTGTGCCGCGCTCGGACGCGGTTGGTTGGAAGAAGTGGACAAGAGCTCTTCAGTTTAATTAGCATGTATATGCATTCAGTGTGAGCACTAACACTGGAGAAGAGAACTATTGAGACGTGCAGCATGATTACGTGAACATTTCTGAGTGGCAAAGACAACAGATTTATAAAGCAATATGTTGTCAGAGGATTTCCTTTGTCACCACGTCCCAAACGACTCAAAATAACAAACCACTAAGTTAACACAACCATGCACTCTATTGTGCTGAGCGAGAAGCTTCCTGTTTCCCACGTTTTCCCAAGTCGTGATTACAAGCTAGCTGCATTAAAATTATTTGTTATTTTTTGAAGGAAAAAAATGTCAGGCTTCTGTCAATTTTAAGATAAAATACAAACAATAAATGTTATTTACGCTCTTTAACCAGTAGTGAGATATTCGCCTCCTTTCATGCGGCATGTGAATCAATTATATTTTCCTGTTTTCCTGTTTAATATTTGCAGCACGAAAATAATAACGAATAAATATTTGAGTCCATGTTGAAAAAAAAAACGAACAATTGAATACAAATGAGTTTCTCGTGAAATAAATCAATTCGTGTTTAAAAAATCGTCAGTAAGCCCATTGCTGTTTTCGTTTTAAACATGAAGAATGACAGGTGCCACATACTTTTTTTTAAATAAAATTTTTTGGCGGAGGTGTATATATATTTTACTTCATCCAATGTAACATGATTTCACTGTCGTAATTGTGACTTAATTTGTGTGTAATATGTGACTAAAATATTATGACGCGAATCATTTTTATAATTTTTTTTTTTTTTTGAGAAGGTTAATCTGACAGAAATGCTCAACTCCCTGTCTTGAGCTGGCCGCTGTGTAAGCTATTTAAAAAACAAATAACTATATAACTGTGGACATGCTCATTTAAAAATATGTTTTTATGAAATAGGTTATTGTTATAAATACAGACATTAAAATTAATGTTCAAATTAGCGCCATTATTCAGGCTGTTCACAAAATGTTTTAGCGCATACCGTGTTTTATGATATTCTGTTTTAGCACGTAATGTGTTTTAAACCTAATATTCATGTCTGAATTAATCTGTTCTAATCTTAATCTGTAAACCTTTTAAAAAAAAAAGCTATAAATGTTCATGCTCATTTTAAAAATAGAAATGTCATAGGCTCCTAGAGCCTTGTGAGCAGTTGATAATAGAAGGACTGTTATGTTAATAATTGCCATCATTCGGTTGTTATATTAATGTGTTTCAGCAATCATACAACCATCAATTGGGGGGGGCTCGAACCCGGGTCTCCGGCATGGGAGGCGGACGCACTAACAAGGAGGCTAAATGGCTACAGCCACTAGCGTCTGTTGCTAGTGCGTCTCTTGAGATCGGGGAGTGAGGTTTACCTGCACAGCACTACTCGCTGGCCTCCGTTACACTAAGCGGTTTTGGAAAATGACTAAGTTCCACTTTATGTCGTCTTTTTTTTTTTTCTTTAAAGGTGTACAAGGTTTACTTGATGTGCTTATGCGCCGATAGCTACGTTAACAACACAGAGATATTTGAAGCAGTTTTATTCACCGCCTGCGGTTCCAACACACGATCGTGACCCTTTTTCGTTGGGATTGCATCATCCTTAAGAAATAAACGATACGCAAATCCGGCGTCAAAATGGGCCTTGTTTGTAAAACAAGCATCTTCGAAATGCAGGGAACAAACAAAAACACTTGCACAACTCCGTCGATGCTCTTTAAAAATAAACTCCGTCCACTGGTCCCTTAATGTTTTTTTTTTTTTTTGGTAATCTGTGCAGGGTTGTCTTGCCCTCGGAACCAAAAACACTTCTTTTGTGACATTTCGCTCTCGCTTTGATCAGTGAATGTCTCTGCTCTGCTGTACGGGAGTGCGCGCTCTTCCGGGAGAAGTGCCCTTAGGACCCATATTAGGAAATTCCGCTCCATTTAACGTCACACAGACCCATACTCGAAAAAAACTTTCCGAAACTTGTGACAAATCGGAAGGAGTATTTTTGGAACAAAAATACTCCTTCAAACGTACAACTTAATTTTTGAAACTTTGTCCATGTTTAGCATGGGAATCCAACTCTTTAACAGTATTAAAAACTCAGTATGCATGAAATAGCATTTCACCTCCCCTTTAATGATGACGTAAATAAGGGCTCCCCTACAAAAGCCAATTTAACCACTGACTGTAGTTACCATGTTCTGAACATCACTTCCTTTCTTTTCCCCCAGATCTAATCCATCTAGATGGTTCAATAAAAATACTTAAAATAGTAATAAACTAGTAAAAAATCAATGCACATTAACTAAAAGCCTATCCAGACTGCAGGAGAAGTGATCACACTCTGATCAGAGTATCGCAGTTGCATGACCCTGTGCAGGAGGAGAGTCTAGAATCATGATCGAGTCAAAGTTACTCAAAATAAAACTACTCCAGGAAAAAACAGATACTTGAAAAATGAACTTAAGTACAGTAACAAAGTACAGCTACTCAGTTACTGACCACCACTGGTCATGAAACTATATAAGGTAGCCTTATCCATGTTAATATACTTGTTAATATATTTATATTTGTTTAAAAAAAAATTCTGAAGAAAAAGAAAATTAAAATGGCAGCACCATAAATGTGACTGATGATGATCCCAATCCAATATTTGTAAAATCAGAGACACAACCCTGTTCCTGAAGACACCTCAACCTAACTCATCAGATCATTAGTAGAGCGATCTGTGATGTTAGCTGAGTGTGTCAAATAAGAAAGACCTCAAAATATACAGAAACAGTGCAGAGAAACACAGGCCTAATGTATAAAATAAAGTCAATAAAACAAAGACACTGTAAAATACTCACTCAATCTTTCTAGATGCTTTGATCACTGGCAGCAGCCTCAGAAGACATTCTTCTGATGGATAATATTTACTCAGTTTAAACTCATCCAGATCTTCTTCTGAGTTCAACAGCACAAACACCAGAGCCGACCACTGAGCAGCAGACAGAGAGACTCCAGAGAGACGACAGACACCTGTTCTGCTCAGGTATGTTTGTACTTCCTGCTCTAGTGAACGATCATTCAGTTCATTCAGACAGTGGAACAGATTGATGGATTTCTCTGGAGAGGGATTCTCCCTGATCTTCTGTTTGATGTATGCAGCTGTTTCCTGATTGATATCAGAGCTGCTTACTGTCTTTCTCAGGAGGCCTTGTAAGAGAGTCTGATTAGACTCTAGTGAGAGACCGAGAAGGAACCGGAGGAAAAGATCCCAGTGTCCGTTCTCACTCTGTAAGGCCTTGTCCACTTCTCTCTTCAGTAAACTGATCATTGGTGACCTGAACTCATTCTTCAGTCCTGTGTTTAGTTCAGAAAAGGACAGCAGCTTGAATAAAGCAGCAAGAAACTCCTGAATACTCAGATGAACAAAGCTGAACACCTTCCCCAGCTGCAGTCCAAACTCCTCTCTGAAGATCTGGGTACAAACTCCTGAGTACACGGACACTTCTCTGACATCAATGCCGCTCTCTTTCAGGTCCTCCTCATAGAAGATCAGGTTGCCTTTTTCCAGCTGTTCAAAAGCCAGTTTTCCTAGAGACAAAATAGTCTTTCTAGCCTGATCAGGATCGATTTCATATTTCCCATCATACTTCTGTGTCTTCAGTTTGGTCTGAAAGATCAGGAAGTGTGTGAACATCTGTGTGAGAGTCTTGGGGATCTCTGCACTCTCTGCTTTACCCATCATCCTCTCCAGAACAGCGGCTGAAATCCAGCAGAAGACTGGGATGTGACACATGATGAACAGACTTCTTGATGATCGGATATGTGTGACGATTCTATCAGCCAGACTCGGATCATTTATTCTCTTCCTGAAATATTCCTCCTTCTGAGGGTCGTTGAATCCTCGTACCTCTGTGACCTGGTGGACACACTCAGGAGGGATCTGATTGGCTGCTGCTGGTCGAGAGGTGATCCAGAGGAGAGCAGAAGGAAGTAGGTTCCCCTTGATGAGGTTGGTCAGCAGCACATCCACTGAAGCTGATTCTGTCACATCAGACAAGCTCCGACTGTTTTGGAAATCTAGACGCAGTCGACACTCATCCAGACCATCAAATATGAACATGACTTTGTAGTCCTCATAATCTGCTGACTTTAATTCTTTGGTTTCTGCGTGAAGGTGGTTTAGAAGATCCACAAGACTGAGATGTTTCTGTATCAAGTTCAGCTCCCTGAAAGGAAGTGGAAATATGAAATGAACGTCCTGATTGGCTTTTCCTTCAGTCCAGTCCAGAATGAACTTCTGCACAGAGACTGTTTTTCCAATTCCAGCGACTCCTTTAGTCAGCACAGTTCTGATGGGTTTGTCTTGTCCAGGTGAGGGTTTAAATATGTCATTGCAGTTGATTGGTGTCTCCTGTGTCTCTGGTCTCCTGGACACTGTCTCAATCTGTCTCACCTCATGTTCATTATTGACCTCTCCACTGCCTCCCTCTGTGATGTAGAGCTCTGTGTAGATCTCATTCAGACGTGTTGAGTCTCCATGATTGGACAGTCCTTCACTGAGTCTCTGATATTTATCCTGTAGTCTGGATCTGAGTTTTTGTTGATACACAGGCATCAGTTCTGAGGAAAGGAAATAATTGTTGTTATTGGCAGAGCAATATTTTAGACATTTATTTTTAGGTTTGATATGTTGGATACTAGATTGTGTCGTGACATTCAGGAACATTAGTGACTGAAGACAGAAGGCTGATAATAAAAACACCGGCTATAATCTGCTGATCCAGAGCTCTTACTGGTCTGTAGTGTGTCTGCGAGGTCTGTCTGGTTCATCTTCCTCAGGAGGAGCAGTGTGATCTTCAGAAGCCCCTCTCTGACTCTGTTATGACCCTCATCATCATTACGGTCTCTTTCAGAGCATTCTGGGTAATCTGGACTCAGTAGTCTCTTAAAGCTTTTTAACTCCGAGATGATTTTGTGCTCAAGCTCCTGAAATCATAGTAAATATTCAAACAATAAACCTGCATTCAGTCACAGAGAAGGTGAACCAAAGGATCAATACACAAGAGTTAAATCATGAATATTAATAAACATCACTGAATTATATCAGACCTGCTAATGACTTCCACTGTATGGAGTTTTTTCCATTTCTTAATACTTTTACCCAGAGGGTATTGTGTTGGATGGACACACACACACACACACACACACAAAACCAACCTTAAAAATGGAGTCTAAGTTCTTCTTTGCTGTATGTGATTCCAGTCCTTTATATTTTCGACTGTAGTTAAACAAATAATACAAATACAAATAAATGGAATATTTTTGTAAACTTTTAAATACATTACTTATACACATTGGTAAATTAATGAATATTAATAAATATAACTTAGTCTGTAAACTAAAAATCACCCCAGATCAGCAGATGATTTTCCCAAGCTGAACTTAAGTGGAGGATCCATTGACCGGTCACTCTTGATGGACACACAGCTGGGTTCAGGAGATTCATTCTGCCATGGACTGAAATATAACAACAATACAAACTTTAAACAGTCTCTGTGGCTAAAAGAGGGGCGGGGTGAGCAGAGCTTATTAGCATTTAAAGTGGCATGCAACAAAATGGCTTGCTCTGAAACAAGTGCGCAGTACTAGTCCTTAAAAGAGAAGACATCGTGTTTCGATCGCCCCCAGGTGACTGGTCCCAGTATAAGTCATAAACCCTGACCTCTTCATGTAATCTAATGCTGAGACAAAATAAATAATTTATGTTTTGTTTTCAAAGATGATTTTTGTGGTTTGATGTAGATTTTTTTTCATCACACTGAT
Organism: Carassius auratus; assembly: GCF_003368295.1. Taxonomy (NCBI): domain Eukaryota; kingdom Metazoa; phylum Chordata; class Actinopteri; order Cypriniformes; family Cyprinidae; genus Carassius; species Carassius auratus. The sequence goes on from NW_020528717.1 coordinate 452,096, forward strand.
GTAAGTTAAGTACTTGTTTTTTAAATTAGCTTGGTTTTAATTAAGTGATGCTATAAAAACAGGAGTGTGATGTTACGATTGAGCCGAGACTGACAGCTTCTCTAAGCCCCTTCCACACTGCGATTCCGGCAAATACACGGGTAAAGTGTTCCGGCAATTGTTCCCAAGTCGCTAGATTTTGCACTTTCACACTGCCAGTGATTACCCGGGAAATGTTCGTGCTTTCAAACACAACCCATAAAGGTCCCGTAATGACATAGCCATCAGGGCGTGACGTGTAATGTACGACTCGAAAACGTTAGGCATGTTATACTTTCACTGAAGCAAGCGAACGATCTCGGCGTCAGCGCGGAAAGTGAGGAACTAACTGATCTCTGCTTCATTACAGTTTGCACATATTTTTTTGTCGTTAATCTTCCTTCAAAACAGCCGTTAAAAGAGTCGCACGATAACGTGCGTCATCACTATGACACGGCATTAGATCTGGCTTTTGTTCACACAGCGCTCGTCCTGGGATTGAACCCGGCAATGTTGCTAGGTCCTCGACCCGGGTTCAATGCCGGAATCAATCCCAGGACGTGTTTGCTTTCACACAGAAGGCGACCCGGCAATGTTCCGACAATTTGCCGGGTCCGACGTGCAGTGTGAAAGGGGTGTGAGAGAATTGAAGCACAAACTGACTTTTTCTGGATCTTCAGGAAGAGATTGAAGTTGCATTCACCTTTTTTTAATAAAAGCCTCCTATACAGCAATCAGCAGACACAAATTGGAGCAGTCAGGCTAATTTAACCCTTTCAAGTCGATTAACGCGTATACGTCTCCTGATAACCCCCGAAAATAACTTAAATTACACTTTCAGTTTTGATCATACAGATAAGAGCAATACATCAATCGAATCTGAAAAGGGGTCTACTTTTTTGTATACAGACATAACAAAACTTTGTGCATTTATAAAATAAAGATAACGAAAAAGGTGTGCTGTCTGCTGCCTTTGTCAGCGGTGATCTTAATTTACAAACACGTCATTAAAATGAACTGTAACTCAGTGAATACCCAACGAAGAGACATGAGATATATCTATAGAAAGCCTGACATGTCTACTTTTAAACTTAACAAGTGCTGCCGAAAACAAATATTCTGTGTTAAAGTAATCCACATGAAAACAACGCAATGTCCAGTTTCTTTATGTCTCCCTTCATTATCTTCTAATGTGACCACGCCCCCGCACTGAAGGCGCTATTCAGATTATGATGTTTCACTGAAGCGTGCGGCTTGAATATTCCCACACAACAGAAGACAACGCAGCCAGACTGTTCTTCAAGTTTTTTTTTTTTTTTTTTTTACTGTTTGCTTCGCGATGAGAGGAATAAGACATTATTCACCCCAAAAAGATGTGATGTGGATTACCTCAGGATTTGAGATTTGGATTCCCTCAGAAAAAAAGAATGAAGCACTTTATTCAGTAAAGATCATAAACATGAGTAAGTCTCTTTTTATTTATTTATATACTTGTACTAGTTTTCACATAATGTGTAAACATTTTACTAGTTAGACTTTTTCCAAAGACTTTTTCCAAACTATAATTCCTGACTAAATGTATAATCAATTGAAACATTATGAAGTTTCAATAACAATATACACTACTATACCATTCAAAAGATTGATGTAAATAATATAAATGTAACAAAATAAATGTAACTGTACCAAATGTAACAAAGCTGTCCTTTCAATTTTTTTTTTCCTTGTAGAAAGTCAGATTGTTAAAAGGATTTCTGAAGGATAATGTGACTGGAGTTAAGATGCAAAAAAATTCAGCTTTGAAAGTCAGCTTTGATTGTTCCTAATAAACAGTTTAACTGCACTACCAAGTGGATATTAAATTATGTTGTGGGATAATTAAATATATTCTAAATAAACTATAAACATAAAATTATACACATTTATTTTGTCCTCACTAGGGCTGTCGCTATAGTCGATAAATCAGCTGCAATATTTTTTTTTTTCTATTTTTATTTAATGTAGCATGTCTTGATGTGATGTGTCAACGCGCCCAGTGAGTCCACGCACACACACACACGCACGCACACGTCATTTTCTCCTATCCAAAGCGGTCGGGCAGCTGCGCTCCTGAAGTGTCTATCGTTGCTAAGCATTCATCAGCTGCGATCTCCTTTACAACAAGGAAATTTCATTAATGGATTTCCACCACCGAAAAACCCTTGCTGTAGCTCTGCTACAAGATTTATTTAAAAAGAAAAGTAAAATAAAACTCTGCAGTGTTTTGGTGGACCTCGTCAAAAACAACAGGTATTTTCACCCCGAAGGAAGCTGATTGAGTTGTTTTTTTTCACATGACCTGGTGCACTTGCGTCATTCTGAAAAGCAGAGATGTTTTTAACTCGATGCGGGGCGGACGTGCCTGGAAAAAATGAGCACATTGCGAGCGCGTCGCTTCCATTATGAGCACACATACCACATATGAAATAACGAATTTGAGCACAAAAAAAATACGTGATTTGTCAACGGCCCCTTCATCAAGCTCCTTCATCGGTCAAAATGTTTACTTTCGGTTAACAGTTAAACGGGCAATATGAGCATCCCTGGCATATACGCAAAATATAAAATAACATTTTTCGGACTATAAGTCGCACCAAAGTATAAGTTGCATCCGTCCAAAAATACGTCATGACAAGGAAAAACATATACAAGTCGCATTTATTTATAACCAAGAGAAAACATTACAGTCTACAGCCGCGAGAGGGCGCTCTATGCTTTCAGTGGTAGATTACAGGAGCACTGAGCAGCATAGAGCGCCCTCTCGTCGCTGTAGACAGTAATGTTTTCTCTTGGTTCATTTCTCTATGTTCATGTCAAATTAATTTTGATAAATAAGTCACACCGGACTGTAAGTCGCAGGACCAGCTAAACTATGAAAAAAAAGTGTGACTTATAGTCCGGAAAATACGGTACACAATTAATGCATTTTAAGCCACACAAAGTCAACATGTTGGTATTTCTTGCTCTGAAACTTCCATAAAATAAAAGTTTATTGATCTTTGAAAAGGTGTACTGCGTTTTTATGCCATTATTACGGTGGCCGAGACAGCTCAACACGCTGCAACTTAAGATAACACATGCAAATTGAAAAAAAGATCAGCAAGTGAAGAAAACATCTTCATCATTTTGACGACACAAGTGTTGCAAATCATCACAACAAATGTATATAACGAAACGCGCTGCAAATAATCACAACACATGTATATAACGAAACGCACTACAAATCCTCACAACACTTGCATACAACGAAACACGCTGCAAATACTTCACAACACATGCATATAGCGAAACGCGCTGCAAATCACCACAACATGCATACAACAAAACACGCTGGAAATACTTCACAACACATGCATACAACGAAACGCGCTGGAAATACTTCACAACACAAATTCAGAAATGCAGCAAATCCTCACAGCACATACACATTAAGAAACAATTAATGAAGCATTGCAAATTTATTTTCATTAACCTTAAAATTATATTTAATTATATAAAAAATATATTTAATAAAAAAAACACCATGAAAAAAACAAAAAAAAAACACTCACCTTTCAGTTCACCAACAACTCAACTGACCAGTAGCCAATGCACGATAAACAAATCCAAGTCGGATCCAACACTTTTTGAGGTCTCCTTGAAACATTTCCATTGTGGTCAGTGCTATTTGCAGTGCTTTTGTTAATTGCATGTGTTGTGATGATTTGCAGTGCGTTTCATTTATGCATGTGTTGTGATGATTTGCAGCGCGATTCGTTATATGAATGTGATGTAATGTTTTGCAGCGCGTTTCATATATGCATGTGTTGTGATGATTTGCAGCGCGTTTCGTTATATGCATGTGTTGTGATGATTTGCAGCTAGTTTCGTTATATGCATGTGTTGTGATGATTTGCAGCGCGTTTCGTTATATGCATGTGTTGTGATGATTTGTAGCACGTTACATTATATGCATGTGTTGTGATGATTTGCAGCACGTTTCGTTATATGCATGTGTTGTGATGATTTGCAGAGCATTTCATTATATACGTGTTGTGATGATTTGCAACACTTGTGTTGTCAAACTGATGAAGATGTTTTCTTCATTTGCTGATGTTTTTTAAATTTGCATGTGTTTTCTTAAGTTGCAGCGTGTTGAGCTGTCTCGGCCACCGTACATTATCATTATATTAGTTGAAACTGGTCTTAAAACGACAATATTATCATTTATCGCGATAATTTCTTGGACAATTTAACTATCGTACAGCAAAATTTGTTATCGTGACAGGCCTAGTCCTCACATTCTTTCTTGTAACTCTTCCCTCTCAGTGACAGCTGACTGAAAGGCTCATTATACAGCTGTAGCCGCACTGGGGTGTACATAATAATTAACTCAAATGATATATAGGGAATTTTAATAATTAATCAGGAATATGATATATATATATATATATATATATATATAATTATTGAAGATGAAAAATAGGTCAATTGTATATATCAGTAACTCATTACAAGGCACTGTAATTTACTCATTAATGTGTCAATATTCCATTCTCCATATCAATTATAGTGATATCTCTTACTGTAAATTACCGCAAATCAAACAGTGGTTTGTCCAGCAAACGGCCGCAAGATTAACTTATCAACTTTCAATAAAGTTATCACTTCTTATAATTCAAGGAAAAGTATTCTTTGGCCATGAAAACATTATCCTATCATTATGAAATTTTGTTACTAAAAAGTAAAGAGCTTGTAGCTAAAGATCAGACATTTCATTGACTCGTGATGTGAGCGCTTAGTGGCAATCATGAATATATATTGGTTTTTAATAATTTAACTAATAATCAGTGTTGGGAAGGTTACTTTGGAAATGTAATAGGTTACAGATTACAAGTTACCCTATTTAAAATGTAATAGTAGTGTTTTTAAATTACTTTTATAAATTTCTAACCATTGTTTATTTGCAACTGTTAATCATCTTCAACCATTTACACCATGCAGGTTTAACCTTAAAGTAGTGCTCAACACTGTCAGACTTTCACCATCCTTCATCACTTGAATTAAGATGATCACATTTGAACACATCCATCACACAAACAGACTTTAGTACTGCCTTTTACTTTAATGAGATTGATCTGAAGTTCAATGCAGATTTAAAATCAAAAGAATAATTATGATTTAAAACCAAACAAATAATTATGTTCAGTTATGCACTCAATACTTGGTCGGGAATCCTTTTGCAGAAATGACTGCTTCAATGCGGCGTGGCATGGAGGCAATCAGCCTGTGGCACTGCTGAGGTGTTATGGAGGCCCAGGATGCTTCGATAGCAGCCTTAAGCTCATCCAGAGTGTTGGATCTTGCGTCTCTCAACTTTCTCTTCACAATATCCCACAGATTCTCTATGGGGTTCAGGTCAGGAGAGTTGGCAGGCCAATTGAGCACAGTAATACCATGGTCAGTAAACCATTTACCAGTGGTTTTGGCACTGTGAGCAGGTGCCAGGTCGTGCTGAAAAACGAAATCTTCATCTCCATAAAGCTTTTCAGCAGATGGAAGCATGAAGTGCTCCAAAATCTCCTGATAGCTAGCTGCATTGACCCTGCCCTTGATAAAACACAGTGGACCAACACCAGCAGCTGACATGGCACCCCAGACCATCACTGACTGTGGGTACTTGACACTGGACTTCAGGCATTTTGGCATTTTTTGAGATAGGAATTTTGGGTTTTTATGAGCTGTATGCCAAAATCATCAGTATTAAAACAATAAAAGACCTGAAATATTTCAGTTGGTGTGCAATGAATCTAAAATATATGAAAGTTTAATTTTTATCATTACATTATGGAAAATAATGAACTTTTATCACAATATGCTAATTTTTTTAGAAGGACCTGTACATCAACTCAAATACGGTTATCTAATAAGCATGTGTCCTATTTTGTGTACTAAACTCCTGAAACATTGGTGTCTTTTTGAAACACTGCTGTCTCTTTGTATATGATATGATTATAGTTTCTCAAAATAAGTAAAAAATGCTCATGAAGTGACTCAGAGCAGTTCTAGAGATTAATTTCCATGAGGGGCGGAATGGGAAAAAAAATAGGCTGGGAATTCTCACACTCATACACCCACAACCTATTCTGAAACATGGACAACCCTATTTGTGTATGGACCTAACATGAAAAAGATTTGAACCAAATTAGGTTTGACTTTTACCATGTTTTTTTTTTTTTTGGCAAATGAATTACCACTTGTATTCATATTTACTACAAATTCCATGGTTAAACCACGGTTAGTGCCATGCCATAGGGCCATAGGCTACATTAATTTTCCTAAGGGTTGTGTTTTTTATGCACTAGCTTCCCCTAAACCTATGATAAAATATGCTGATTTGTCTGCTAAATTACTACTGTAACATTACAATAGATAATAATCATGTCGTTTATACAGTATTTTAAGTGAGTGTGAGCAATGTGCTGCTGCTGCTTGACTAAGTAAACAAAGACAAAACTACATTAGCATATTTACAGATGAGACTGACCTGCACCTGAAACCCTGAACAGAACTGTCGCTTCTCTGCTCCAGCTGTGCGCTTACACAGTTCACTCCGGTCTCTCTCTCTCGCATTGATTACTCGGAGTCTGATCCAAACCGTTCGGCAGAGGCGCAGAGAGCGCGCGAGCCCAACCATTGCCAGTCACGACTAACCGATTCATGATTTATTAGAGATTTAATTATCGAATGGCGGATTCGGAAATAATCGCTTTAGTATATTCGGCCTGCAATTATACAATAACAATATTATAGTAGAAGGCCAAATCGTCTGCCAGGCCACCAGGAAAAGTCCCGGTTCTCCCGATGTCCAGTCAGCGCCTGATTTCCACAGACACGCAGAACGTTCATATTCAGTCTTTTTGCAGCTTAATATTCACAGACACCATTCCATATCGCGTTTTTATTCAAGTGTACTGACCTACTTTTGATTTATTCATCCAAAATGTGGCGTATTTCGGCCGCGTTATAGGCTGAATTCCATTTTTATGACTGGATTCTACGAATGTGTTCTCCGCGTCGCGGAGATTATGGGCCGTATGTCTTAGTGCAATTTGGGAAAGAAATAAGTTGTATGTGGATGTGTGTAAATATTCAAATGTAATCCTCTTTGTAATCGTTACAATTTTCATAAGTAACTAATTTAATTACTAATTTTTCTTAGTAACTGTAACTGATTACTGTTACATTTATTTTGTAAAGTATACATTGCAATTTGGTGACTGTGTTTGCAGGCAAACCTGCCTATGAAATGTTGGTGTGTGATCCTGCTTTGATTACAGGAATAAATTAGTTTAAAATATATTAAAATAGAAAAGTCATTTTAAATTGTCATAATATTTCACAACATTACTGTCTTTATTTATTTTTATCAAATAAATGCAGCCTTGGTGAACAGAAGATGCTTCTTTTAAAAACATTTGAAAAATCTTGCTGACCCCAAACTTTTGAACGGTAGTGTATGTTGTGTGTATCCTATGTATAGCTAATCTGGATTCCTTAGGAATAGAGGTTGTGATATGACACGATTTCTTTATATTGTTACTATCAGACACTACACCTGCACCTGAGATGGAAGGTCCTGTGAATCCACCTCCATCACCGGACACGGTCCACACCGGTCATGAGACTGAGCTGAAGACTTTGCTGGATACAATTGTGGTTGTGTGCTGTGTTTTGACCAATATGTGTCCAAGTATTGTTGTGAAGGCGTCATGTTAGAATTATACACCATGCTCACATCTAATATGTAAAATGTTTTTTTTGTTTGTTTTCTAAAAAAAGATTTTGTAATGTCTCTTCTCACATGTAATGTTTTTTAGCCATGTCTGTAAATAAAATACACAAAGATTGAATGTAATTCTGCCTCCTTTATCTTTATTAAGGAAGAATTGTGCAAAATCAGTGTTCTTTGGTTGCAAACACAATTACATAACTTAAATAGTAGTAACAACCAACTTAATTTCAGTTTCTTTACATATTTAAGTTATACATTTAGACTAAATACATTTAGATTAATACATTAACATTATAAAGAGTCCATAGAAATGATGAGAAACTGGAAATGTATGAGAAAGATAAGAACTGGAAATGCATAAGGTAGGTTTGTGGGTGATAAGTCATAGACATAAGCATCGCATTGCCATGACTCTTCTCTGGCTGGTGCGCTGCAGAGCCCCACGCAGTCTAAATGGAATCACTGTATAGGACAGTTCTGATTATCCTAAGCTAGCATGTCATCAATCTCTTCAGGCTGTCTGCAAAAGCACCACAACACAGCCTTTTCACATGCCCTTCTTTGGGCTGGAGGGTGTTACCTTGACCAGTCGCTCTGCTCGTAAGGATCGAGTCCTTTGATTCTCTTTATTTTCTCGTCATATCTCATCTTTGCATTAGGATTTCGTTTTAGGCGGTATGGTCCGACAATGTTTTCTTTAGCCCGCTGCATTTTGTAGGATTATATTCTGTTTTTTCAAGCTAATTTTTCATCATTTTCATGCCAGAACACTAGCCTGCTATGCCAGACCATGTTAACTGGCCAAACGTACCCATAATTCTTTGCGTTCTGATGACGTTGCAGCCCAGTTGGTCACATGTGTTAGCGATCTCTATACATTTCACCTTAATTCCCTTTATACAGTATTGTTCAAAATAATAGCAGTACAATGTGACTAACCAGAATAATCAAGGTTTTTAGTATATTTTTTATTGCTACGTGGCAAACAAGTTACCAGTAGGTTCAGTAGATTGTCAGAAAACAAACAAGACCCAGCATTCATGATATGCACGCTCTTAAGGCTGTGCAATTGGGCAATTAGTTGAAAGGGGTGTGTTCAAAAAAATAGCAGTGTCTACCTTTGACTGTACAAACTCAAAACTATTTTGTACAAACATTTTTTTTCTTCTGGGATTTAGCAATCCTGTGAATCACTAAACTAATATTTAGTTGTATGACCACAGTTTTTTAAAACTGCTTGACATCTGTGTGGCATGGAGTCAACCAACTTGTGGCACCTCTCAGCTGTTATTCCACTCCATGATTCTTTAACAACATTCCACAATTCATTCACATTTCTTGGTTTTGCTTCAGAAACAGCATTTTTGATATCACCCCACAAGTTCTCAATTGGATTAAGGTCTGGAGATTGGGCTGGCCACTCCATAACATTAATTTTGTTGGTTTGGAACCAAGACTTTGCCCATTTACTAGTGTGTTTTGGGTCATTGTCTTGTTGAAACAACCATTTCAAGGGCATGTCCTCTTCAGCATAGGGCAACATGACCTCTTCAAGTATTTTAACATATGCAAACTGATCCATGATCCCTGGTATGCGATAAATAGGTCCAACACCATAGTAGGAGAAACATGCCCATATCATGATGCTTGCACCTCCATGCTTCACTGTCTTCACTGTGTACTGTGGCTTGAATTCAGAGTTTGGGGGTCGTCTCACAAACTGCCTGTGGCCCTTGGACCCAAAAAGAACAATTTTACTCTCATCAGTCCACAAAATGTTCCTCCATTTCTCTTTAGGCCAGTTGATGTGTTCTTTGGCAAATTGTAACCTCTTCTGCACATGCCTTTTTTTTAACAGAGGGACTTTGCGGGGGATTCTTGAAAATAGATTAGCTTCACACAGACGTCTTCTAACTGTCACAGTACTTACAGGTAACTCCAGACTGTCTTTGATCATCCTGGAGGTGATCATTGGCTGAGCCTTTGCCATTCTGGTTATTCTTCTATCCATTTTGATGGTTGTCTTCCGTTTTCTTCCACGTCTCTCTGGTTTTGCTCTCCATTTTAAGGCATTGGAGATCATTTTAGCTGAACAGCCTATCATTTTTTGCACCTCTTTATAGGTTTTCCCCTCTCTAATCAACTTTTTAATCAAAGTACGCTGTTCTTCTGAACAATGTCTTGAACGACCCATTTTCCTCAGCTTTCAAATGCATGTTCAACAAGTGTTGGCTTCATCCTTAAATAGGGGCCACCTGATTCACACCTGTTTCTTCACAAAATTGATGACCTCAGTGATTGAATGCCACACTGCTATTTTTTTGAACACACCCCTTTCAACTAATTCAACTAATTGCCCAATTGCACAGCCTTAAGAGCGTGCATATCATGAATGCTGGGTCTCATTTGTTTTCTGAGAATCTACTGAACCTACTGGTAACTTGTTTGCCACGTAGCAATAAAAAAATATACGAAAAACCTTGATTATTCTGGTTAGTCACATTGTACTGCTATTATTTTGAACAATACTGTATAAGTGAGTCCGTCAAAGCATGACGATTAAACCGATACCAAAAATAACCTATATAAATGATCAAAACATGAAGTTACATTCAAATGCAGAATTCCACACATTTAAAGTTTGATTAACACATGATAAAACTGCAGATACTCCAATTAATATGGGGAAACATCTACTGCACAAAAAGGCACAAACGTGGGATAGTTTAGGCTATCCCCAAAAACGTGGGATAGTTTAGGCTGCAGAAAAAATGTAAAAGAAAGACCTTTACACAAAGCCTTACTGCATGCTATTGTCATTAAACAGTCATTACTAGGTATATATATATATATATATATATATATATTAAATGTTCTAATCCGTGTGTGTGTTCCTATATAGCTCAACTGGTAGAGCGTTGCGTGCGCAAAGGAAGGGGTCCAATCTTTGAGCCCCGCACGCAAGTGAAAAAGACGCAGAACACGCGAAAACGCCGAAGGATTTCCCCTGCGGCAATACTCGGGGTATATTTCTCTTCGTTTTGAAGAGTTGTAATTACATGTGAAACAACTCTACCCTCCGCGGCCTGGATTCGAACCCGTGCTCTCTCAGATGAGCCGTGACGTCATATGTCCATGACGTGTATTGTTAAGCGTGCAATAAACCGAGACTTTTATTTTGTTATCTATGACATACCATTGATTGATTTTATATTACATAGATTTGTGTGTGTGTGTGTGTATTATAAAAAAAAAAAAAAAACGTTTTACATGTTTGTGTTTAAATAAAATTAATAAAAAACGTTTCTTCAAATATGTTTTGTGTGTGTGTGTGGATATGATTTGATTGATATGATTAAAAAAAGCATTTTTACTTGTTTGTGTTTAAATAAAATTAATAAAAAACGTTTCTTCAAATATGTTTTGTGTGTGTGTGTGGATATGATTTGATTGATATGATTTAAAAAAAAGCATTTTTACATGTTTGTGTTTAAATAAAATTAATAAAAAACGTTTCTTCAAATATGTTTTGTGTGTGTGTGGATATGATTTGATTGATATGATTTAGCAGATTTTTTTTTGTCTGATAAAAAAAATATTCTATTAAAATGAATACAAACACATACATACACACAATATAAAAAGCACAATATGAAAGAGTGGGCCCAAGTAATATATACAAAATGTTTTATTAAGATGAACACACACACATACATACATACACACAATATAAAAAGGACAATATGATAAGAGTGGCCCATATAATATAAACAAAATATATACAGGATAGATATAATGTACTACTTATATATAAAAAAAAAAAAATGAAAAGAGTGGGCCCATATAATATATACAAAATATACACATTATTTACTATGGAGGCGGAGTTTGTCATTTATTTTGCCTGCCGCTGTTCTGCCAACCAATCATCTAAAGTTTTTCCATTAGAGGAGCGTGAGCAAAATGTGGCATTCCCATATCGGCTATGACCAAACTCTTTAGTTTTGGGCTGCCCACATTCGCTGCACGTGTTAAAAGTAACCCCTCGCACATACTTCCTCTTATGGACTCCGCTTTCCGTCTCCAGGGCCCGCCGGCGCCTGTTCCTCTGGGTGTAACGGGACACAGGAGCAGCAGGTGCTGGAGCAGGCGGAGCTGGGCCTGGACCGGATGTCAAAGCACCAGAAGATGGAATCACCATTGACACAGTCATGTCTGGGTTAAGCACTAGTGTGCCTAACAGTGACCCAGGTGCTGAAATGGGCTGCACAACTCCTGCTGCTGTGGGGACGGGTGCAATAGGGCACTCCCTTTTGGTAGCAGTGGGCCGGCGACCTGGTCGCAGAATTGGAGCCTGTCCTTCTCGATTTGGTGGAAGGATAAATTGATGTTTTGGGCCTGATGTTGATGGCACGTCATTCAATTTTTCCCTCGGCAGAGGAAGCTGCGTATCAGCCACATCTATTGGTCAGATGGAGTCAGTCCCTGGACGAGGACATTCATTTCCTGATTCTTCTGCTGCCGTTGAAACCTGAAAGGAAATGACTTGTAATATATATATATATATATATATATATATATATATGTGTGTGTGTGTGTGTGTGTGTGTGTGTGTGTGTACAGAAATATTCAGTTCACTGGAACCAAATAATGTGCCTTGCTTACCACTGAATGAGTGTCCTCTGGTTCAGCTCAAACAGCTGGATCATTGTTTCATCCATCAGCCTTCGACTGTTAAGCACCAGCTCTCGGATGTGGTGGTAATCTGAAAGGATGTTAGACCACCTGGGGGTGGAAACTCCAGCCTTCTTGGTCGGTGACTTGTGTAAAGCACACAGCTTCATACAAATGGCCTCAACCAAGCGGCTAGTGCTGGGCCACTGTGCTGGACCCCCAGGATGTCCAATCAGACACCGTTTCACACTCTCCACACCCGGTGTGACTCCGGACCGCTTCGGTGCCTTAAAGCGCCCATGTCTCAGCTGAGGCTGATGTCGAGGCTGATAGTTGACCCGCTGTTTATCAACGTCAGGGAGAGCTGTCCACAGCTGGATGGCCTCGGTCACCTGCAGGTTGGTGAGGTAAGGAGCCTCACGAAGACCCACCAGGAAACCAGCCAGATCCTGGACCTTGTCCCACCCAGCGATGCCATCAGGTCCAATGACTGCTCCCTAGTAAATGCAGATTAGTGTTAATATACACTTCCAGTCAAAAGACTTTGAACAGAAATATTTTTTACATTTTTTAAAGAATTCTGCTCAACAAGCCTGCATTTATTTTATTCAAAATACAGCAAAAGCCATTATATTGTGAAATAATTTTACTAATTAAAATAAAAATGCTTTCTATTTGAATATAGTTTAAAGTGTAATTTATTTCTGTGATGCACAGCTGTATTTTCAACATCATTTCTCCAGTCTTCAGTGTCACATGATCTTCAGAAATCATTCAGATATCCTGATTTGTTGTTCTAGAAACCTTTTTTTTATTGATATTATTATCAATATTTAAAACAGTTGTGTACATTTTGTTCAAGATTCTTTGATGAATAGAAGGATCCAAGATAAGAATTTATCTGTAATAAAAAGCTTTTTTAACATTATACACTATACCCTTCAAAAGTGTGGAGTCAGAACATTTAAATCATTATATATTTATGATTAAATTATAGAAATTAATAATTTTATTTAGCAAGGACGCATTAAATTGATGATAAAGACATTTATAATGTTACAATATATACTGAACTTTCTATTCATCAAAGAAACCTAAACAAAAAATCTCTAGAAGCTATTTTTAACCTAATAATAATAATAAAGGTTTTTTTTAGCAGCAAATTGGAATGATTTCTGAAGAATCGTGTGCCCTGAGTAATGATGCTAAAATTCAGCATTGAAATCGCAAGACTGAATTACTTTTTTAAATATATTCAAATGGATAGCAGTTATTTTAAATAGTAAAAATATTTCAAAATATTACTGCTTTTGTTGTATTTTGAATCAAATAAATGCAGGCTTAAAAAAAAGCCTTGCTTGTAGTGTATGTGGAATAAAACGAGACTGAAACGAAATAAAGCCCTTAGATTGTCTTACCTGAGCCTCGCCGGAGACACTGCTTCCAGTGTCAGATGGCTGTGACAGCACTGAAGAGGCAGGGGCGAGATGCTGTCCCTCTCCTCCAGATGATGTGGACGGCTCAGCCAGTGATGCTGGGGACTGAGGCAGAGGCAAAGATGAGGGGCTGTTTCTGAGATCACGGCAGGGGTCATCCTCATACAGCACTGGAACTGTGATGTCCTCCATGCTCTCTTCCTCAAACCCCTCATCTAGCAGGTCCTGATCATCAACCTCCTCCACCAGCCGGTCTTCCTCCTCTGGGTTCTGGAGCACTGGAGTCAGTATTTTGTCAGTCTGGCTGTAAAGGTACTCGATTCCCAGCAATTCACCTACAATAATAAAAATAATAAAAAAAGAAAAAAATCTCTAGCACTATTCCCACATACTTTGGCCCATATGGATACATTTGGCCTTTTTTGTTTTGTTTTTAGATAAGACTCTCAATGTTTATTTTTATTTTTATAAAAAAGTCATTATTATTACATTATTTTAGAAAATATAAATTTATTTCTTGGTAAATGCAGTTTTCCATATCTCCACAACAATTTGGTAACGATTTTTACAATTAAAATGTGTGTGTGTTATTATGTGTTATTGCCAAATATAAATGTAAATAGTTTAATCATTATTTTCATTCATAGGGCCCAGAAACCATGACTTCTTAGACAATACACACATCATTGTTGACAGTAGCATAGCTTAATTAGCTGACGGTCGATAAATTTAACTTATCTGATCATTTATCATGTGAAAAGTTACAGGTTCACAGGTACTGAAGAAAGCATGAACTGTATGCTAGCTAGCTATACTGACACGATTCATTTTCAAAAAATACACACTGTATATTAACAAATAATGACCAGTTTTCAATGAATGAAGTAATAGCCTTACCTTTAACAAAGATGACAATGACAACGACCGGCGATTGGTCAAAAGGAGGCCACAGGAGAGAAACGCGATTGGAGGAAAGTAAGCAACGGAAGAGAAACGCGATTGGAGGAAAGTAAGCAACGGAAGAGAAACGCGATTGGAGGAAAGTAAGCAACGGAAGAGAAACGCGATTGATCAAAAGTAAGCCCCGGAAGAGAAACGCGATTGATCAAAAGTAAGCCACAGGCGAAACGCGATTTGTCAAAAGTAAGCCACAGGCGAAACGCGATTTGTCAAAAGTAAGCCACAGGCGAAACGCGATTGGTTCATGTGGGCTTACTTTGGGCTTACTTCGGCTCAGTCGGTGGAAAGCAGTACGCGCAAGCAAGCTAGCGCAAGGTTGGGGCTTCGATTCCCCGGGAACACATGATAGATAAAAATTGATAGCCTGAATTCACTGTAAGTCGCTTTGGATAAAAGTGTCTGCTAAATGCATAAATTTAAATTTGAATATCTCTCTCTCTCTCTCTCTCTCTCTCTATATATATATATATATATATAGGAACACACACACAAGGATTAAAAATATATATATATATTTTCATTCTGGTTTGCTCTTAGCAAAAATAAATAAAATCCTTCAAGTTCCATAACGAAATGGGAACAGTCCAGCATTAAGACCGCACTAACAGCAATAATTCTTATTAACTGCTATTGTTCTTGATTTTTCAAACTGTCTCCAATTATGCCTTAACCGTGTAAGCAAAAATCGAGTATGGTATATTTCAGCTGTTTTATGCGCTGATGCCTCACACGCACATATTCATTGTAAACAGCGCAGTTCAGCATGAGCAGCGGTCTACTGTGGCATATTTTGCTCATCATAATATTTTTCCGTCGATACTGAAACACACGTGAACCACAAAGCCTATTTTACCTAATAAATAATAGTTTAGATGCAAATACGCAACATCACGAATATGGAAACATTTTGATGTGTCCAGAATGAGAGAGGTAAACCCAACAGGTAAGCTAAGTGGCTATACTGTATATCAATTTATTTTATTTACTTATGTATTTTGTGTTTATCCCATTTTTTTCATTGCATATGAACATTTAAGAATAAAAAATCCTGCTACCCCCTAAAAATTCTCTTCACATTCACTTGTGCGCTCTTGCGCAATACCTTCCTCTCGCGTTGCTCAGTTGTGGACAACGAATTAACAATTGTTGTGTAACAATCTAATTATATTGTTAGTTTCATGGTAACATGCAATCAAGGTCTTCTGTTATTTACGCTATATTTAACATTCACTGTGGCATTTTCACCCGTTTAAACTTAAAATTCCATGAGATTTTAAATTCAGTTTAATAGTATTAAAAAGTCCGATTTAAACTAGTATAAAAACGCATTAAATTGCTTAAATTATTTCTATAAGTTAAAGTAGCCAACCTTAAAAATGTGTTGTCATGACATTTTCATTGTATTTTTTTACAGTCTGATTACGAGCTGTATTCGTTCTCCTTTTTTTATCATTATTATTTTTGTTTTAGTTTATTGAAAATAAATTGGCTAAAATAGAAGCAGACACGTTTAAATTAAAACAACCACAAAAACATGAATAGGTCTTGAGGGAAATACAGGTTTTAATTTTATTTTATTTTTTTTATAGAAATAGCCAGATAAAATACAACTACTAAAATATAATATTAACAGATTTTTAAATGCATCTAAAAGAAATGTATTTTAAAAGAAAGTGTCTTCAAAAGTACAGACGTCGGTGGGCAACAGAGTTCCTTGGGGAGCGTAGGAATTTGTTGACCCGGTCCTTTACCCGCTTGCTGTCAGCGCTGGACATGTGGGGAAACCTCTGGGAGACAGTGCTTGTAATATACTGTCTTATGTTCATGGGCAATGTAAATTTAACTCTCGAACCGTCCCAGTTAGTTGTGGTTGCCCATTCTGCATATCGCTGTTCTGGCACAACAGGGCGGAACAACAAGCAACCATAATGATCTGGACGTCCCCGACTCTGCATCATCAGTATGTCAGTATGCTCTAGAGTGGGAGGGCAGAACTGGAAATCAGGATGACAACTTCCAGGTGGATCATGATTTAGATCCACAGAAGCGATGGAGGGCGTATTTTCACACCGGTCTGCATCCGCACTCAGGTTCGGAGTGACCCCGGTCCGAGTCATACAGTCTGCTAACGGAGTGCAAGACAGGGGTGTTCTTTGTGCTTCCGTTGCTGCTGTTTGAGCCTCTCTCAACTGCATTACAACCGTCGCGTGGGTCTGAACAAGTTGCTTGTGAGTGTTATTTATTTAAGAAAGGGCTGTATTTGTGCTTGCAAATGCCTGTTTGCATGCATGCAGCTCCTTCCTCAGTGCCTCAGTTTCACTGGCATGTGCCGCCTTGAAGAGACTTAGCTGCTTTCTCAGTGCCTCAATCTCGGAGCGCTGCCTCCCCAGCTAAGGCCTCAAATCCTCCAACACAGTCGGTCTTGCTTGGTGTCCACTGCTTTCAACTGTCACCGAACTAAACAGGACATCAGCCTATTAGGAGAAAACACGATATACTATTATTAGGCTACATTTCACATCTTTTACCATCCACACAAATACAGAATAAGATTTTTAAACATAAAAAATAGGTTTTAAAACATAAAATAACCAAATCAAGTAGATTACCGCTTTTTTTAGGACCATGCGCTTCTTTGGCCATTTTTCTGATTTTGGCTTTGGTAGCCGATCTATGTTCTCCGACAAACTTGTCTGTTAGCAAGGGTGGAATAATTGAAACAATAGGTTAAGCTATATGAAATAAATAAATAAATAAATATATATAATATATATAATATATATAAAAACCTTTTTTTGTGTTCCTCAGCCTGGAACCGTAAAACGACGAACTCTTCATTTTCTTTAAAACCAGCAGATCAGAAGTGTCCCCGATGTTACTGTAGTATGTGGCACGTGCTACCTTTATGCTGGCTGTGAAATGTAGGTGGAGTTGCAAAGGTGTGGCTACGTGGACAAAGCATATGCAAATTGACAAAGCAACAGCAAATTAAAGGGGTTATATATTCGGGCGGGGCCTAACCCGGGGCCTATTTCTTGCAGATTTCAAAATCATATAGCCTACTGTTGATGAAGTAGCCTACTGTAAGATTACATTTGTTTGAATGCATTATTGCGAAAGCGATTGTGTGTGAATGTGATGTACCTGAGTAAATCATATTTTAACCTGAAAACAATCAAAAGGAACAGACAACTCCTTGAGAACTAGCCTCTTATTGCTGCCATTATAACCTGATTTGAGAGATCCATCACTATCAAGCTATAGCTAAATATGTTTAACATGTATTATTCCTAAATATGCAGTTATATTATGCGCCGTTGGCACGAATTGTACTCGTGATGGAGCATTGGTCGAGCGCTCTTGGAGTGAGTGAAAACACGATGCTCCAACTTGGGAAAAAAAAATCCCTATTCGCTCCAGTCAAAACTGACAACATAACTCTGCTCGGCAGCAGAAGGCGCGCTGGCAAACGAGCAAGGGAGGGTTGATCCCATTCGGAACTTACGGAGCCCCGCACGTCACCTGTAAAAGAAAAAATAAATAAATAAAAATCAATCCGTGGCGATGGTTTTGCAATCCGTCCCCGCAGTTTATAAACCGTACTCACGAATTCATAAACTGTTCCCTCAGTTTAACAAACCGTGCCCACAAATTTCCAATCCGTGCGCTCAGATTTTGTAAACTGTACCTCGGTTTTTGAGTCCGTACCCATGAATTCATTATCCGTGCGCACGCTTTTGCAATCCATTCCCTCGGATTTGTAAACCGTACTCACGGATTCATGCAGCAAGCTCCTACGTGTTAACATACAGTTTTACTGAATATTATTATGTGGAATAGGTTTACAGCAAAGTGTCTTAAGTGATTATCTATCAAGTGTAGTAGTACGAGGTGAAATGTAACGATTTAATAAGAAAGATGTGCATCAAAATCTTGTTTTTGATAATCTTAGCACTTGATTATTATTGAACAATAAACATGGCATTATGACTGACTTTGGAGTATTTTTTTCCTCTTTTGTAAGTTCTTTTGTATAAAAGCTTCTTATGCATAACCTGTATAATAATTAGTGGTGGGCCGTTATCGGCGGTAACGTGCTGCGTTAACGCGAGACTCTTATCGGGCGATAAAAAAAATATCGCCGTTAATCTATTCTCAAAGTTGGGTTGGGAGCTGGGTCTATAAGCAAGGTATGATGACTTTGACCTTGATATTTTATATAACCGACTGGCTGAGGCCAGCCTAAAAAGATGCTCAGGACAGTTGACGAGCCACTGCTGCGCATCGTCACGAAAGCTTATCTTTTTCACGTTGTTAAGCCTTAACGCTTGTCGATTTAAACATTAAAGCATCCAAACACAAGACACGGAAAAGCTGAACGGAGTAGCTGGTTGCTCGCGTGCTGTGTTCGGTGCGGAGAGAGAGAGAGCCGCGTATCACGGACAGCGACACTGAACCGAGCTCTATTCTGCAAAGAGAAAGACGTCTCTAAAGACTTGAACATCGAATTTTCTTATTTTTGCTCTTGTGCCGACAAATACATACAAAATATGTCAAAATATCCAACTTGGAAATTATGCTCGAAAAAACTGTCAGTTATTTCTTAAGTGAAAGTAAACAGTTGAGGAAAAAAATGGGATGTGTATTATATTGGATGCGTTCATCGTCTCTTAAAGTGACCGCGCCTAATTTAGCTACTGGGTGCTGTAATGTTAATCCAAGAAAATGAAAGAAAATCAATCACTGCTCTTTACTTTGTAGTTTTAACAGTCAAACCAAAAATTATTCAGACACCAGGTATAATTTTTTATATATATAGCAAAACTGTAATAATGTGAGAAATGTTGAAGGTGTCTGAATAAATGTAGGTTTGATTGTATATTTCATTTTTACATTGAAGACTATCCAGTGCTATTTTACATTTAATTATTTGGTTTCTGTACCTTGACCCCTACAAACTTGAAAAAAAACTTGGTGTGAAACAGGAGTAATGTTGTTTGCACCTTGTGCAATGTGGAATTATTTTACAGCTTTTTCAAGCACTTTGTGATGCATTTTGGAAACAGGAGATGAGCCCCTTTTCTAATGCACCACCTAGCTTGATAAACCTTCTCAAAGACTTACTGTTAATTTTATTTGGGTAACACACATATTCTGAATGCCTTCGGCATAATTTGAATGAGCCATTTTAATCTAGATTAATCTAGATTAATTTCAAGATCACAGTGAGATTAATCTAGATTAAAAAAAATAATATATGCCCACCACTAATAATAATATATAATAATTATAAAAAGAAAAAGAAAGTTATTTTTATAATTTTAATTTATAGGTTAAATAAATGAGTTCTTAAGACAAAACCGTCGCCACGGATTGATTATTTTTTTCTCCTACAGGTGACGTCCTGGGCTCCGTAGTACGTACTGGATCCTAGTGGATCGTGGATAATGTTATACAGGATCTTAAACTTCCAATGTTAAACATGTTCTCATCATTATGCTCTTAACTGCAGTCAAAATACAAATACAAAATATTCATATGCATTCATTGTGGAGAGGCAGATTAGGCGCAAACTATCTATAGCAGAAACTTATCTTAAAGGGGGGGGGGGGTGAAATGCTATTTCATGCATACTAAGTTTTTTACACTGTAAAAGAGTTGGATTCCCATGCTAAACATGGACAAAGTTTCAAAAATTAATTTGTACGTTTGAAGGAGTATTTTTGTTCCAAAAATACCTCTTCCGGTTTGTCACAAGTTTCGGAAAGTTTTTTTTCGAATATGGCTCTGTGTGACGTTAGATGGAGCGGAATTTCCTTATATGGGTCCTAAGGGCACTTCTGCCGGAAGAGCGCGCGCTCCCGTATAGCAGAGCACTGAGAGCACAGACATTCACTGATCAGAGCGAGAGCGTCGCGAAATGTCACAGAAGTGTGTTTTTGGTTGCCAGGGCAAGACAACCCTGCACAGATTACCAAAAAAAAAAAAAAAACAGCATTAAGGGACCAGTGGATGGAGTTTATTTTTACAGAGCATCAACGGAGTTGTGAAAGTGTTTTTGTTTGTTCCCTGCATTTCAAGATGCTTGTTTTACAAACAAGGCCCAGTTTGACGCCGGATTTGCACATCGTTTATTTCTTAAGGATAATGCAGTCCCAACGAAAAAGGGTCACGATCGTGTGTTGGAACCGCAGGCGGTGAGTAAAACCGCTTCAAATCTCTCTGTGTTGTTAACTTAGCTATCGGCGCGTAAGCACATCAAGTAAACAACATGCAATGTTGTCATCAAACTGCACTTTCCACATGTACAGCTTAAAAAAAAAAAAAAAAAAAGACGACATAAAGTGGAACTTAGTCATTTTCCAAAACTGCTAAGCAAATATATACAGTTTTAGTACATACCACATAGAGACGTCGTTGCATATGCTGCTCTTGTTAAATTTCAGTCTCTGGATCTGTGTCACAGCTTCCAGACGCTCTCAAAACAAAAGCCTACTGGCGCTCGTGATTCTTTAGCTCCGCCCACAGGTCACGCCTCCAGCCGGTCGTGTTTTTCCGGGAAAAATCGGTACAGACTATCTTTCTCTTATGAATATAATAAAACTAAAGACTTTTTGGAGTTATGAAGGATGCAGTACTACTCTATAGGTACTCAAGATTAACAGGATATTGAGTGAAAACGAGCATTTCACCCCCCTTTAATAGCTTAGCACTTGTTGAATAACAAAATGTTTTTTTTTTTTTCGTAACTGTGTAGCTTATGGCATGACATTCCTTTTTGTAATGTTCATGAGCGTGTTAATGGATACAAACTGCACAATGGCAGTTCAGATTGTTACATACAATAGCTACTGTATAATTGCACGATATAGTTGAAACATTAACACAACCATATCAACTATATCGTGCAATTATATTCATGTTAACTACTGTATGATTATCAGATGATTTTAATGTGTTAATGCAGGTTGATAATCATACAGTAGTTAACATGAACCCTTTGTTAGCGATGTACTACCATTAGCCCTTTCGAGTCGATTAACGCATATATGCGTTTCGAGTCATTTTCTCCTGATAACCCTGAAAAGAACTTAAATTACACTCTCAGTTTTAATCGTACAGATAAGAGCAATACATCAATCGAATCTGTAAAGGGTCTAGTTTTTTTGGATACAGACATAATAACAAAAAACCTTTGTGCACTTATAAAATAAAGATAACAAACAAGGTGCGCTGTCTGCAGCCTTTGTCTTCGCTGATCGTCATGTACAAACACGTCATTAAAATGAACTGTAACTCCATGAATACTCAACAAAGAGACATGAGAGAGATATCTATAGAAAGCCTGACATGTCTACTTTTAAACTAAACAAGTGCTGCCGAAAACAAATATTCTGAGATAAAGTAATCCATATGAAAACGCGATGTCTGTTTTTCATGTCTCCCTTCATTATATTTAATGTGACCACGCCCCCGCGCTTGAATCTATTCAGATTCAAACTGAAGTGCGCGGCTTGAATACGCCAACACAGAAAAAAAAACCGGCCAGACTGTTCTTCAAGTTTTTATTTTATTTTACTGTTTGCTTCGCAATGAGAGGAATAAGACATAATTCACCCCAAAAAGATGTGATGTGGTTGAGGATTTGAGAAATGGATTTCCTCAGAAAAAAAAGAATGAAGCACTTTATTCAGCAGAGATCATAAACATGAGTAAGTCTCTTTTTATTTATTTATATACTTGTACTAGTTTTCACATAATGTGTAAACATTTTACAAGTTAGACTTTTTACAAATACTTTTTCCAAACTATAATTCCTGACTAAATGTATAATCAAGTGAAACATTATGAAGTTTCAATAACAATATACAATACTATACCATTCAAAAGCTTGATGTAAATAATATAAATGTAACAAATAGAGATAACTAACAAATGTAAAAACAATGCAGTTCTTTCAATTTATTCCCCCTAAAAAAAACTGAAAAATATTCTCAGCTCTTTTCAACATTAATAATGATAAAAATAATAATGATGATAATAATAAATGGGTTTTTTTTTGGTAGAAAATAAGATTGTTAAAAGGATTTCTGAAGGATTGCGTGACTGGAGTAAGGATGCCAAAAAAAAATTGTTTGAAAGTAAGCTTTAATTGTTCCTAATAAACTGTTTAACTGCTCCCCCGAGTGGATATTAAATTATGTTGTGGGATAATTAAATATATTCTTAATAAACTACAAACAAAATTATATACTTTTATTTTGTTCTCATATTCTATCTTGTAACTCCTCACTCAGTGTCACAGCTGAATGAGAGGCTCATTATTCTTCTCTGGTGTAAATCACAATGATATTCATGATAGTTGACGCCTACTCGCATATGACTTTTACCAACAAAAAGTGTGTTAGAACATTTAAATCAATATATTGTTTTCTGTGAGTGAGTAAACAAGATGATTTTCACATAATTTAGAAAGAAAAATTCTAGGCTACATGCTCCAGTTCTCAACAATCCCGGGAACCAATGTTATGTATGTGTTTTATGGCCTTATTCAAGTGATTTAACATTTTTTGTTTTTCACTAACCATGCATAACATTTTTTTTCTTCTCAAAAATACAATCATGTACATGCATGCATTTCACATATTATTATAGCCCAGTTTGTGCTGATTACAGTGATATTAGACTTTACCCATTTAGATATTTATAAGAAACTGAAAAAAGCACAAATATCAGGGCATGACAAAACTTCTCCAGGCTCCAAAAATACCCTTAGACTCCAGAGGGTTAAACTAATCCTAATGATGTCACACCACTGATGTAACATACTGTACTATAACTGAGCTGTAGCCTATACATTAAATCGCAGAACGGTCTCTATTCAGGAGACTAAGGAACTCCAACTCTTGGAAAGCAGACTTTCGACGAGACATTTAGCCATGACGAAGATTTCTTTTTCGAAATGAGCGACAAAATCAGGTCTTTGTGAGGAGCAGGGCACTTTCTTTCTGACATCAGGGCTTTCCTGTTGCAGTCAGGTGTGCATGTCTCCGACAAAACTATAAGACGGCACTTAAGTCTTCGTCGTCGTCGAACTGACGTGACTAAACAACCAACTGTATTGAAAATGAACAGGTACTATACAAAAGTTTATTTATTGTCTGTCTTTTATATATATATATGTAGTGCTGCACTTAAACTCGTCGATTAAATGCTGCATGAGGATGATGAGCGGTCGGCAAAAACCATTCAGGACCAACCTCAGTACAGACTGCAATTAACAAGTATCAACCTGCACAACCAGGAGATCAATATAAAAACTCGGATGGACATACGGCAAAGCCAGGTAACTTTTCCATATGCAATTCTAGATAGGCTCCTGTAGATTAATTTCAACATTGTTTCTTATTATCTTAATTTGTATAATAGGACGGATCCTATGATTCGTGACAACAACAAGGCCCTGCGTCTTAGTCAAGTTCAGCAGTGGTTATCTGTCCAAGAGACATTTGACAACGTGATCTTTTCTGACGAAACTACCGTGGCTTTGGAGCGCTTTGCTCTGATGTGCTACAAGAAAAGTGGTAGTTGGGTTGTGAAACCAAAAGCTAAGCATCCTGTAAAGCTTCACGTTTGGGGAGCCATATCCCATCAGGGACCGGGACCGATAGTTCTGTTTGATGGTTAGTTCTATACCCATTCAGAATGATCGAATCGATTCATCAGAGGCTGAGTTTGTAAACTTATAATTTAATCTTTGTACATTTTCAGGAATTACGGATAAGCATTTTTATCAAGATAACATCATAAAATCTAATTTTGCGCCGTACATAAGACAACACTTTAAAGGACCTCATCGCTTATTCCAAGGTAAATTTTTACGAATTGTGTTGTGATCTTTTCTTATTTTAAAGACTGAAAGTTGAATAAGCACTCTAATGTTTTATATATATATATAATTTATTATTATTTTTTTTTTATACAGACAATGACCCGAAACATACAGCTGCGAGGCAGTATATTGCTGAGGAGGGGATTAACTGGGTGAAAACACCAGCTGAGTATGTTTTTGTTCTGTTAAGTTTGTGTCTGTCCTTTTTTTTCTGGTTTATGAAGTGTACATTTGACAAAATCGTCCAACTTTCAATTTTTCTCACTTCCAGATCACCAGATTTTATTCCCATCGAGCTGGTGTGGCACGCACTGAAGGAATTTATCAGACGTCAGGTCAAGCCAAGAAATAAAGACAAGCTTCTTGAGGCCATTGTAACTTTTTGGTGCAATTGCTCGACAAAAACTGTCTGCAACAGATACATTGACCACCTTCAGAAGGTTTTGCCAGCTGTAGTGCAGTGCAACGGATGCGCTACTGGAATGTAACAAATTGATTGCAATTTTGTACATTTATTGTAAACTTGCTATTATTTAATAAACTTTAGACTAACAATAATCCGCTGTCTCTTATTTCTAAGCATTTCAAGATATCATGTATATGAGACACCGCAATTTAAAGTAAATTAATTATCAGGGAAAAATTCAAGTGATCAAGAGGGTGCCTCCCTGTCATTAATGCGCATTAATAATTTTCGCACAAACACTTGAATATGAATATTAATACACATTTTGCAACTGCATTACAATGTAAATTATTTTTTACATGCAATTATCCAAACACGATTTGTAATGATGATAAAACAAATAAGAATAAATTCTGCACATCGTACTCAGCATCACACACATTTTACACACCTGCATTTAAATTCGGCTGCAATTTTTTTTTTTTTTTTTTTTTACTTTAATTACAGCAAGTAGGGCTGGGCAATAAATACATTTTATTGTTTAAGTCGAATGTGTAATTTACATCGGTTTGTTTGAAGGAAAATCGGTTTTCTTTTTTTAACATCCACTGATGCTCCACTCAGGGCTCAACTCTCCCCACGCGTCTGACAGAGACGTGCTGTCTAGCAAAGGATGGACAGCGCCACTGAGCGGTCAAAGGCTGCAAATGCACTTTATACCGCCGCCGTTCTGTACGTGCGGCCTTTTGAATGTCTACTTGGTGTACATGCTGCTCACACATTATTATAGCCCAGTTTGTGCTGATTACAGTGATATTAGACTTTATCCATTTAGATGTTTATAAGAAGCTGAAAAAAGCAGAAATGTCAGGGCATGACAAAACTTCTCCAGGCCCAAAAAATACCCTTAGACTCCGGTTAAAAAAGGGTCAGGGGCATGTGAACATGGCTCCATTTCACTGTTTTTACTACGCAGACTTGGGCTTGGGACTTGTTCGGCTCGCCAAGCTTTATATTTGTGGCTCGCATAGCAGTAAATAATACAATGATATGATCATGCAGATGCATGATGTACTAGTACTAGTATAAAATAATAATTAAAAAAAAAACACACACATTTAAGGTCTTTCCAGCATTAAGGTAATACTGTATATTTTTTCTTTAATAATCTTGTCTCAATTATAAATTTGACTGGTAAATGATAAAGAATGATAGTCCCTTTTTTATTGCATAGCATACAAATCTGTCATACCTGATATGTAATGCAATTTGTGACTAGATGGAACTTTTGATACTTTTTGTTAAAAGTGGCTCTCTGATCGACTCTGCCTTATCAGTGCGACTCCCATGAAAAGAAAAAATAGTGAAGACCTCTGACAGCCTTACAAACTGTATCCAGTTTGATAAGAATGTTATGTTAGATTTTATTTTATGTAAATTTTTCATGGTTTACAATGGCAGGGCCTGCCATCGTGTCTATTTGGCTTGTTGTTTCTGATTGCATTTTAACCTCAAGAGGGTAAGCGAAGTAAAATCAAAACATGTTTTGAACAATTTCTTTTTCATCTGAATATTGATTTTAAGTTGGGGGGGGGGGGGGTGTTAAATTGGTAAATTAATGAATATCATAAATATTTCTTAGTCTGTAAACTAAAAAGCACCTCAGATCAGCAGATGAATTTCCCGAGTTGAACTTAAGTGGAGGATCCATTGACCGGTCACTCTTGATGGACACACAGCTGGGTTCAGGAGATTCATTCTGACACAGACTGAAATATAACAGAAATACAAACAGTTTCTGTAAATCTCACTCTGCTCTGACAGAAACACATTCACTGTTTCAATCTCCCTTTAATGTTCATCTTTCACTTGAGGAGTCTGTTGTGACTTGAGAGTTAAAAGATTAAAGTATTATTTTTCTATGAATAAAAGAAATCTGCCCCATGTGCTCTTCTCATTCATATATTACAGAATAAAATTGACCAATACACACATATAGATAAAGACACAGAAACATCCAGCAGCAACAGAGACAGCTGGTGACAATATCCATAACACACCACAGCTACAGTAAATATGAGACTCATAATATCTCACCTGGACTCAACAGAAGAGTCTTCCTCTCTGCAGAGATCTGAAACATCCATCGCTGGGTTTTTCCTCACAGACACATCCATGTTTTCAGATAAATCTGATTCACCCCCCTGAATCTGACTATAAATGAAAATGATGTTGTAGTCTGCATTTATTGTTTCTGAACATTAAAAGGATCATCGGATGCAAAATACACTTCTACATGCTGTTTGTACATCTTCGCACGAATCATTCATGATCGTTAGCAATAGCTGCAGGTTTCACGATGAATGTGGCTAAAGTAAAGTGGCTGTGGTAACTGACCACTTGTTCGTTACTGCCCAGGTGCGGCCCCCATTTTTGTTCCGGCTCCCGTGTTCATTACGGCACAGACTCTAGGTCCCGTGTTCGTTACGGCGCACACTCTGGTCCCATTCTGTTACTGCGCAGGCGCGGCTCCCGTTTCCATTACTTCACAGACTCTGGTCCCGTGTTCATTACTGCGCAGGCGCGGCTCCCATTTTCGTTACTGCACAGACTCTGGTCCAGTGTTCGTTACTGCGCAGGCACGGCTCCCTTGTTCGTTACTGCGCAGACTCTGGTCCCGTGTTCGTTACTGCGCAGGCACGGCTCCCTTGTTCGTTACTGCGCAGACTCTGGTCCCGTATTCGTTAATGCACAGGCGCGGCTCCCTTGTTCGTTACTGCGCAGACTCTGGTCCCGTATTCGTTAATGCACAGGCGCGGCTCCCTTGTTCGTTACTGCGCAGACTCTGGTCCCGTGTTCGTTACTGCGCAGACTCTGGTCCCGTTCTGTTACTGCGCAGGTGCGGCTCTCGTTTTCCTTACTGCACAGACTCTGTTCCTGTGTTCGTTACTGTGCAGGCACGGCTCCCGTTTTCGTTATTGCGCAGACTCTGGTTCTGTGTTCGTTACTGCGCAGACTTGCAGTCCCGTGTTTGTTACGGCACAGACTCAAGGTCCCGTGTTCATTACGGCACAGACTCACGGTCCTGTGTTTGTTATGGCGCAGAGTCGGGTCCCGTGTTCGTTACTGCGAGGCTAGCCAAGCTTTATATTTGTGGCTTGCGTGACACGGTTTACATCGTGTCTTTTTTGGCTTGTTGTTTCTGATTGCATTTTAACCTCAAGGGGGTAATCCAGGGTCCTGTTTCACAAAGGAGGTTAAGTGAAAACTGAGTATGTTAACCCTGAAATGAGGGAAACTAGGTTTTCGGTTTCAGAATGGGAGGCTTGTCAAACCCGAGAAAGCAGTGTAAGTCAAGCCCATTTCTGAAAGAGAGCTAACTTACACTCAGAGTCAGTTACCATGGTAACTTACTCTATGAACCTAACTTGGTCAGGAGCAGGTTTTCTTCGATAAACCCAGAGATCTTTCGGTCTCCTTCCCCTTTTTAAACACTTCATTGATGCAGGCTGGAAAAATGCTTTTATGTATCTGCCAGTATAAAGTATAACTAACATCTAATTATTTACACTTAGCCTGTTGCAAAGAACTGCTACTTTTACATGTTAAATAGAATATATCACTAGGGCTGTGCAAAAAATCGAATGCGATTTTCATGCACATCTCATCAGTAAAGACGCTCCTGCAATTAGAAGTATATCTCCCAGCATGTGCGTTCAGATCATGGTTGCCAGGTTTTCACAACAAATCCTGCTCAGTTGCTTCTCTAAAACTAGTCCAAAACTAGCCCAATTGCGTTTCCGGGAGGTTCCCCGATAAAAAAAAATTGCTTTCCGGGGTTAAAATTTAAGTTTTATGGCATGGTTGCCTTGGTAAAGTTCGCATTTTAGGGGCTAAATATCACGTTATTTCTATTGGGGTCACTTCCACCCGCGGACATGAAAAACAACCACAGACTTTGCAACATTGGTTGGCATTTACTACACCGAGCCGTAATTCACTGACAATCTACACAAAATCCATGTTAAAATCGCAGGTGATTCTTTGTCGATTTTGAAAACGATTTTGTGTTAGTTATCGGTAGACTACGGCTCTGTGTAGTAACTGCCGCTCCACCTGAACCAGTGTTGCCAAGTCTGCGGTTGTTTTTCATGTCCGCGGTTTGAAGCAACCCCAATACCAATAACGTGATATTTAGCCCCTAAAATGCGAATTTTACCAAGACAACCATGCCAAATAACAAAACGTATATTTTAACCCCGGGAAGCATTTTTTTTTAAATCTGGGGACCTCCTGGAATCGCGATTAGTTTTGGACTAGTTTTGAGAAGCAACAGGGCAGGATTTGTTGTGAAAACCTGGCAACCCTGATCTGAACACACGTGCTGGAGATAATACGTCCAATTAAAGGAGCGTTTTTACTGATGAGATGTGCATGAAAATCGCATTCGATTTTTTGCACAGCCCTATATATCACGATTTACACTGTACATTTATTCTGTAAATAGCATCTAGAGCTACTTGCACGTAACCTACTGTAAATAGGATCTATCGCTAAGTATTAATAAACTTTATTTCCAGACCCAGAGGGATCCATAGTACAATACAAAAACACATAGAGAGAAAAAAAAAATATATATATATACACAAGAAGTAAAAATAGACCCTCCACAGTGTTCAGTGTCTAACATACAGACATGTACACCAATGGTTCCACAGTCTGGACGAAAATCTTACAGAACTTCGTCTAGGGTTAGCCAACACAGCAATTAGATCATTTTTTGACTCAGACACCCTACCCATAAATCTAAACATTAAGTTACGCAAGACTGCAGCACAGGTAGGTACCCCAGCACTAACAAACATATGGCTTGCACTGGAGTCTCTTGGAACTCTTAGCAGCAGCCTCATGCTGTCATTATAAGCCACTGTGAGCTTTCTAATGCTATCTTGCTTATAACGGCACCAAAGATAGGCAGTATACAACGGTGTACAGTATGTTCTAAAGAGTGAAATCTTCACAGGAACAGAGCACATACTAAACTTACGACACAACATGTTCGCTTGCACATACAGCTTACGACGCTGCCTATAAATATCCTTGTCATCAGACAGGTCCTTTGCAATAATATGGCCAAGATATGTAATATCTGTGCATACATCAAGTACAGTATGTTAATTCCACAGTGTAAATAGCCACTGCTGTATTTTTCTTACTCTATTGGCAGATTACTTGTAAAATAAGAAAAATGCACTTAAAATATTGTTATTAATATTATTGTTTTATATATATTTTTTGCCCATGAGATACCATAAAATGATTAGCTATTAGTTAATTAATCTAACGTTCTGCCAGTTTTCACCTGTGATATTATAACACTGAGAAGAATTATATTTGTATTGAGTCTGAAGTATGCAGACTGCTTTTTGGCGGGAGCTGTCGCCATGGTGAATCGTAATATCGGCAATCCATTGATAATGGCTTTTTATAGTTGTGGTGCAAGCGCTTAACTCAGAGTCAGTCAATTTAGAGTCGATTAAACCAACTCATTTCAGCTGTTCTGTAACCGAAAATTAATTTTTAAATTTCAAAATTTAATAAATTCAAATTTAAACTCAGAGTTGGTTGAACCTCCTAAGTGAAATGGGCCCCAGATCAAATCAAAACTAAATAAAAGTTAAAACTTGTTTTGAACAATATCTTTGTCCTCTGGATATTGATTTTATGTGGTGTGTGTGTGTGTGTGTGTGTGTGTGGGGTGGGTAAAGATCGTAAATCAGATTTTTTTTTTAAGGCCATATCAAGTTGTTTAACACTATCATTGAGAAATGTTTACCAAAGTATGTTATAGACTTTTCTTTAAGACCCTGAAGAATCATATAAACTTGTGGAAAATGGGCATCTGATGACCCCTTTAAAAAAGTGAAGCATTTCAAGTTCTCACCTCTTGAGTGTCTTTATCTGTGTGTCATGTTCTTCAGAGAGATTAATTCTGGAGGCCATGGTTTCATCTAAAAGCAGATCTAGATGTTGATCCACAGAGTCAGTTATGAATCTTCTCCGTTAATTTTCTCAAACCCACCTCTGTATCAACAGTCCGTCCACAGCAGTGACCTGCAAACATGAAAAACTATTTCATCCTGACATTATTTACACAGAATCAAATTATTCACAAACAGCAAAACAAATTCAGTCAAGCACTGTGTTAAAATGAAAGTAAAAGTTTAATCTGACGATTTACAGACTATGTGTTTTATCTCCTAATGTCATTTAAACTACTTTCAAAATATCTGATACTGATTATTGTTGTACTTCACTTTAAACCAGTCAGGATTGATTTTAGCTATCAAAGATGATTGTGAAATCGTGATACTCGCTGCGTTTTTCTCTCTTAATGTAGTTTATTTCCTTATACAACAAAACAGACCCGCTGTAACAGTTTCACTTTCATGAGTCACCTGACAAGGAGGATTTTAAATGTCCAAAACAAAACAAAGTGTTTAAAATCTTCTCTTATAATTAAATTGTATTCTTTAATATTCAAAGTTATAACCCATTAATTTCTTCACATATGTACTCCGAGTGTTAAAATAATATAAAATAACCAAATATAATTGAATCAATTAATGAAATACAACAAATCACTCTTACTCCAAAACAATTGGTTCTCACTGGAAACAGAAATTACTCTTAAACTGACTAGTATGAAGTCAAACGATTCTCTTCAATGAAATTGTATGAAACACTATTAATCTCATGCTGCGTTCCAAGCAGGTTTTTGAGCCCATTAATCACGACTCACAACTGTAGCGTTTCAGTCAAGTCACGGCAAATTCAATTCAAGTTTTCAATTCAAGTTTATTTGTATAGCGCGTGGCAAAACATAGAAACAAAATAGAGACCCCGAACATTATCAGGAAGGCTATTCCAGAGTTTGGGAGCCAAATGTGAGAAAGCTCTACCTCCTTTAGTGGACTTTGCTATCCTAGGAACTACCAAAAGTCCAGCGTTTTGTGACCTTAGGGTGTGTGATGGGTTGTAGCGTGGTAGAAGGCTAGTTAGGTACTCAGGAGCTAAACCATTTAGGGCCTTATAGGTAAGTAATGATAATTTGTAACTGATACAGAACTTAATAGGTAGCCAGTGCAGAGACTGTAAAATTGGGGTAATATGATCATATTTTCTTGACCTCGTAAGGACTCTAGCTGCTACCTGTAGCTTGTTTATTGAAGAAGCAGGACAACCACCTAGAAGTGCATTACAATAGTCCAGTCTAGAGGTCATGAATGCATGAACTAGCTTTTCTGCATCAGAAACAGATAACATGTTTCGTAGCTTGGCAATGTTTCTAAGATGGAAGAATGCAGTTTTTGTAACATGGGAAATATGATTTTCAAAAGACAAATTGCTGTCTAATATAACACCCAGATTTCTGACTGTAGAGGAAGTAACAGTACATCCGTCTAGTTGCAGATTGTAATCTACAAGATTCTGTGTAGTGTTTTTTGGTCCAATAATTAATATCTGTCTTATCCGAATTTAATTGGAGAAAATTATTTGTCATCCAATCTTTTACATTTTTAACACACTCTGTTAGCTTAGATAATTGAGAAGTTTCATCTGGTCTCGTTGAGATATATAGCTGAGTATCATCAGCATAACAGTGGAAGCTAATTCCGTATTTTCAAATAATATTACCAAGGGGCAACATGTATATTGAAAATAGAAGGGGACCTAGGACGGATCCTTGTGGCACTCCATATTTTACTGATGATAAATGAGATGACACCCCATTTAAGTAAACAAATTCTGTCTGAGCAAAAGGAACTGTAGCCAGATTAATTTTATAGCAACGTTATATTGTCCTAAAGTTTACCCCGATATATTTTGCTATATCTCGATATACGATATAGATCTCTATCTTTACAGGAAAAATAACCCCCCAAAAACTACTGCAAAAACAAATAAGCCAAATATTACATGTTTAGGGCCCTATGAAATGTTATATTTTTTCTTCACCATATGTTTTATGGTTACCTAATTCTGTTTTAGCATGTGTAATTATTCAAATGCATAAAAGGGTAGTTGATGTGACGTGGCTTTTTCACCATCACAGGAGATAAAAATTATTTATTTCACATTTTCATCATTAATACTGTAAATGGTTAAACATTTTCTTGTTTTACATTAATTTGTTGTTTTAATACCAGAGTTATTTTTCATTTTTTACAACTTTGAGCCAAATCTCAAAATCGTCTTGTGGTGTGATGGTAGACAACATTATTTAATATATATATTAACTTTTTTAAAGAAAACAGTGTTTAAAAATCTTAATGAACACTCCTGGCATAATTGTGCAAGTGTCTATTTCACTAAGTGGCCATCACTTTTCCTATACATACATTTCTAAAAGTGTAGGAATTTCATAAAGTTGGTCACAGAAAAGAAATGTCCTTTGGTGTTATGCAAAAACCTGATATTAAGTTGGGCAATATCATGGACAACTACATTTAGTTGAAAGCCCCCTTTCAAGGTCATGTGACTGAAGACCCCTATATAGGCCATGAGCAATACGCACATGTTAAGTATTTCTCTCAAAATTGTTCAAATATTTAACTATGTTTTCAGACCACTGAATTTAAGTTTTTTCATCCTTTGTGACACCCATAAATCTCTTTTTTTTTTAAAATTCAAATCTGTATTTTTAACAGCATGAATATGTAATATTATGCAAATGTATCATGCTAATTGCTAATGACAATTCAGATATTATTAGCATTGTTATTAACTGCCAAGGACCTGACAGTATAGGGAGCAAATTAAAAAGTATACACAGAGAAAGGAAGTGATCCTAAGAGAACAACGGAGAAAGTAAATCGAACTGAAAGTTGCCATATACATCTTAGGATAATTCAGGGATCTTGCTGAGTGTAGG
This sequence comes from Carassius auratus, assembly GCF_003368295.1. Classification (NCBI taxonomy): domain Eukaryota; kingdom Metazoa; phylum Chordata; class Actinopteri; order Cypriniformes; family Cyprinidae; genus Carassius; species Carassius auratus. The sequence continues at coordinate 486,230 of NW_020528717.1, forward strand.
GCTGGGCGATATATCTAACGATATGATCATGCGCATCTAGTCAGTTAATCTGGTTCCGTGATTAGTGCTAAATCGCCATCACCTGCTTTCAAATGGAGAGGCATTTAATAGACAGACCTGTAGATCAAGTTCAAGTTCGCTTTGTCAATTTCCACATGTACAGTACATACATACAGAGAATTGAAATTGCGTTACTCTCAGACCCCGGTGCATACAGATAACATTAACATTAAAGCCTAAAAATAAAATATAATATAAAATGTAGATACAACTATACAATAAGGGAATGATAAAAAAAGACATAATAAAATTAAAAATAAAGTTAAAAATAAAGTTAAATAAAGCAGCGCAAGGTAAATGACAGATATAGTGCAAATCAATGAAGTGAACAACAGTGCAGTTAAAAGATTTTTTAGTGCAAAAAATCACTTAAGTCTGATTAAGGTTACAAGTGACCAAGAGCAGTTATTTAACTGACTGATGAGGTAGTGGAATGACGTCAGTTCCATGCCGAATGAGGTAGTGAGCAGACCAATTCTGCACAAGTGACTAGTGCATGCCATCATATAATTAGTGGGGGGGGGGGTCATAGTTCAGTGGTGCCTGGGGAAGAAGAGGGGGGGGGGGCAGGTTTTGGAGGGAGTTCAGCTTCCTGACAGCCTGGTGGATGAAGCTGTCCTTCAGTCTGCTGGTCCTGGCCTGGAGACTCCACAGTCTCCTCCCTGATGGTAGCAGGCTGAAAAAGCTGTGTGATGGGTGTGTGGGATCACCTGTGATGCAGAGGGCTTTGCGGGTGAGACGTGTTCCATAAATGTCCTGGAGGGAGGGGAGAGAGACACCAATGATCTTCTCAGCTGCTCTCACTATGCGTTGCACTATGTGTCTTTCGGCAGGACGCATTGCAGGCGCCATACCACACAGTGATGCAGTGATGCAGCTCGACAGAATGCTCTCGATGGTGCCTCTGTAGAAGGTGTACATGATGGGGGGTGGGGCTCTGGCTCTTCTCAGTTTGTCACACAGACATTCTCTGTACAATTATCTTTGGTACCTTGGCATTAAAAAAAGCATATTGATCTGTATATTTTGTGCATGCGCGACTGAACGAATCACTCCCAGAGACGACTCGTTCTTCCGAGTCACATTGAAGATTCGTTCACAATAAACGAATCGTTCAAGAACGACCCGTCACTACTTCCTTTAAATAATAAATTAAAAAAACACTCAGAGTACAGGTTGTGAGGGAAATACATTGATGGGTTATATAACTTTAAATAATAAAAAAAAAATTTTTACATAGGGGTTAAATAAGAGGTTACGTGTTTGGCTGCAGTTCTGGTACACTTTCACAGGTAGAAGATTGGAAAAACACAGGTTACGGGTTTCCTGGAGTGCAGCATTGCTCGTATGTACGTTACCCAAATGACTCTCAACTGAACTTTTTTCCCACAAACAGAATCATTAAATTAATGACATTAATAATCAGCTCGCTTGTTACAAAAGTTAATCGTTTACCTCCTTTCGTTTAAACGAGTCATAACTATGTGATCATGTAAGTGAAAACTCAAAACGCAGTCTCTGAAACAGTAATGTTACACATGAAGGCCTAAAACGAGCGCGTCGCTTCTATTATGAGCGCGCTTATCGCGTGCCTACATTGAAAATAACAAACTTGAGCGCGCAAAAGACGTGAAATGTGAACGGCCCCTTAAAAGACAGCGCGCCGCGAGACAACAGTCACAAACCACCGAACTACCCAGAATCAGCTCCAGATCTCTGGAAACCATGCTAAACCATAGCAGAACCCTGAATACAGTTTATGGTTTGTGATGCTAAAGAACATTTCATGATGTCTCAGACAACTGTAAATTTATGGCTACTGTGGTTTAATTATAAACGCTATCATAAACTCATATTTACCATAGAAAAATAATTTGCTTTGGCTCTTTATTATATTATATTAGAAGTTGTACTTATTTTTTTTGTAAAGTTATACAAAGGATTCATTAGCTAATTAAAAAAAGAACATTAGATTATTTATTGTAATAAAAATAATCATTAGATTAGTCGACTAATCGAAAAAATTATCGTTAGATTAGTCGACAGAAAAAATAATCGTTAGTTGTAGCTCTACATTTTAGGTACCTTTTCATTTTTTTTATAATTTCAAACATCAGTTTTCAATGTTTTATCTTTAAAGGTGCCATGTGCAAAAATTCAGGCAAAAATATCCCAAAAATAACCTACACGCATCAAAAGAATGAGAAGAAATAAGGGCGATGATGTCATTAAAAAAATGTCAAGTTATAGTGCTGCAGAGATATCAACCTTAATTAGCATTAGCATTAATAGCCCCGGCCCAACAGGTGTCGTAATACCAGTTTCGGCCATGGGAGGCGGTATGCGGGCAACATAACCACCAGCCAACCTGCAATACACGAATAACTTGCATGGCTTGTGGGCGTACCTGAACCTGATGTCAATCATGTGGAAAGTACAGCCCACTACTTCATTTCAGTTCAGGGAAGAGAGCGGAAGGATGACTGAAGCCCTTGGCAAGAGACCACCACCCGCTACAGGGAAACAACCGCGCTCGGATTCACAAATCAAATCCGATAAGAAAAGGAGCCGAACCAGAGTAAACATCGGCACTGCTTTCAATCGCTGGAGACAACTGATGGACCTGAAAGAAATGAGGTTCGACTCCGAACTTGCAACATTTCTTTTGGATTGGTAAGTTAGATGCTGTTAGTATTTCGCTAGAAGTTTGTTTTATGGTTTGTGTATTTTTTTTGGGAAGTTATAACATAGAAATGTATCGAAGGCTGTTCGATAAATGTGCTAATGTTAGCGATGGCTAACCGTAGCTGCGTTTGATAATTAGCTAGCTATAACTTACCCATTATTTTATATCATAACTAACCTGCTCTGTCTAGTCTGTTGGTCTCCGTGTCCTCTTTGCTTCGTGGTTTTTCTGTGCGTGAGAAAATTGATGTGTGGCGTGAAAGCGTGTGAAAAGAGTCAATTGCGTGTGTCTCACGGTGAATGCTTGAGAGTTGGCAGCTCTGGTTACGTTGGTTGGCGCTAGCTTGGTCAACATCAGCTGTCTGATGTTGACCAATGATGTTGACAGAATGCTGTCTGTCAAATTAATTTAATTCAAATAATGTGTATATACAACTCAAAATGTAATATGAACAAAACCAATAGGAACATATTCACTGGTAAAGGTGAAGGGGAGTAGCTTGAAGGTCATGTTTCAAAATCACTTGACATCACCCAATGTTCCTCTGGAGGCAAAACGTCCTCTTAGGCTTCGGCTATGGCTGTAGGGTTGTTGTGAAAGTAGGGGCGGAGCATAGAGACTATGCCGTTTCTCGTTTGTTACTCTAGAGTAGACCAATTCACTTTATTGAGGCATACTGCCCCCATCTGGTATGGAATGTGGAGTATGACTTGTTTTTTTTTTGCCAGACATGACAGATGGCACCTTTAAAATATCAAAACATTATTTACTCATTTGTAACTGCAGATTAAAGTATTCCATTAATATAAATTTAAATTTAATTTAATTTAAAAGATAAATTTTGTTGATACTGATTGCATTTGCTTGGTAACAGCCCAAATGCAAGTATTTGACCTAAAAGATGGGGCATCCCAGCCGGCACATGACCGACCTTCAACGTTGAAATATGGTTGAAATAAGGTCAGTTGTGGTTTCAACGTTGAAACAACGTTGATTCAATGTTTAAAGCTGAATGGTTGATAAACATCCAGCACATGACCAACTTTCAATGTTGAAATATGGTTGAAATAAGGTCAGTTGTTTTAATGAAACAACGTTAAAAATGTTTAATGCTAAATGGTAGAAAAAGGTTAACAAGCTTTTAAATTATTTATATTAAATTATTTAAATTAATTAATTTATTATTTTAATAGCATTTTAAAATATTTTAGTCATGATACCTATTCTAAAATCTAAAGGTATATGTTAAATATTATCATCATTTACAACAATAAAACTAATACATTTCGCTGCTTTATCACACTGAAACAACTCCCATTGGTAGTTTTATTTTATGACTTCTATCATGATTGGTTAATCTGGCTGTCATTCAGGAAACTGGACAATGAATCGGTTCGCGCCTTTCTACATTTAAAAATATGACTGTTATTGTCGTCTTTCTGTGAGTGAGGAGGCTAACTGTGAGCTGCTGCTCGTTATAACTGACTGCTCGGTCGGTCCCGAATTATTTCATATTTGCCTGTACAGTTATTTATTTATTTTGAGCGAATTTGAGTCGTGACATGTCAATGGAGAACAAAAACTGTGAACACAAGAAGGGTTAGGTGTTCTGCGAGGTCCTGCAAACATACTGGCAAAATGAGGTAAGAAAATCGCTAACGTTATCTTTATTATCTTTTGAAAATAGTAAAGTATTACCAGAGTTTACAAATGGGTAGCTTAAAGGACATGTAACCTGCAGATAAATAAATACCCGTGTGTCTATTTTTGCATTGCTTTATCACAGATGATCAAGTTAGATGCTCACCTGTGTTGCTGGTAAGTTATGTGGTAATGTCTGTCTTTTAGAGATTTTCCCATATTTTCCTGATATGAATTCCATGCATTAGGTGTGTTATATATGTTTGTAATCTTATAATATTTTCAAAGTGTTTTCTGAAACATAAGTGCAAATGTCGGTATTTAAATAATATAATTTTAATGAATTAATGAAAATGAATTTAAAAAAAAAAAAGGATTGTTTAAAGACATGGTTCTCAAAGTGTCAGGCCCCCTCTAGTTGTTATGCAGGTGAATCACTAAATTAAACTAATTAATGTTAATACATTTTAACAGTTTTTAGGTTTTTTTGCACATTTAAGTATGTTACAGTTAAAGTACAGTACAGTTTTGTAACTTTTGTTACATAATTACATTTAAAATTACATTTTAATTTAAACTTTTTTTTTTCATTTACCTGTGTATGTAAGCACAGTTGTAGTGTTAATGTTCAAACTGTATTTACCATGGTAAAGTGTCTGACAACAATTAATATTCTTATTAGAATAAAACTGCCTCATTTTTTTACTGTAGAGCTGTAGCTGAATAGTTTGGCCTACTACGCTGCTGAAATGTAATGTTGGTCATTATGGTGGAACTTAATATTTAATAACAAATATTTTCTGAAGTGGTACTTGCCTTGGTATAAAAAGTTTGAGAACCAATGGTTTAAAGAAATGGTATAATATGAAATCCTGCTTTTTAAGAACTTTTCAGTAAACTCTTTCTTCTTTCCCCTGGTAGAGTCATCAAGGATCCAGCTTATTCTTGAAACATTGGTAAGAAATTGTTCATCTGCTACATTGCACTTCTGGTAGAGATGCTTTGACCTTTTGTGATAGGTTTTGATTGTACTTAGTTTTATAAAAATTTACTGAATTAGATTTTACTGATTTTACTACACTGTATTGCTAGTGTTCTGATTAAAACAGTGTAACTGGGGGCTTTGAAAACACTGCTTGTGAATAATTTGTTAATATTGTACATTTTCATCTGAATACATTAAATAAGTGTTTAATGAATAGTGTTGTCCACTTTGTTTCCAACCTCACTGTTACTGAACTGTAAAGTGAAAATATTGTGTGATTTATTTTGCATTTAGTTTTCAGTTAAATATATTTCACAATATCAAAGTTATTGTGGAACATTGTGAACATACCTAAACTCACTGGTTAAATCTTATGTGCCCTCCAGAAGTTTGCGCTCTGCAAGTGAACGATGCCTTGTGGTGCCATCCCAAAGAAGTTCAAAATCACTCTCAAGGACCTTTTCCTGGACTGTGCCCAGCTGGTGGAATGACCTCCCAATCTCAATCCGAACTGCTGAGTCTTTACTCATTTTCAAGAAACATCTTAAGACTCTTCTTCACCAGAACTTAACCAACTGCTAGCACTTAGGGAAGGGGAAGTCGTGGCCTAATGGTTAGAGAGTCGGACTCCCAATCGAAAGGTTGTGAGTTCGAGTCCCGGGCCGGCAGGAATTGTGGGTGGGGGGAGTACAGTTGGGGGGAGTACAGCATGTACAGTTCTCTCTCCACCTTCAATACCACGACTTAGGTGCCCTTGAGCAAGGCATCGAACCCCCAACTGCTCCCCGGGCGCCGCAGCATAAATGGCTGCCCACTGCTCCGGGTGTGTGTTCACAGTGTGTGTGTGTGTGTGTGTGTGTGTGTGTGTGTTCACTGCTCTGTGTGTGTGCACTTCGGATGGGTTAAATGCAGAGCACAAATTCTGAGTATGGGTCACCATACTTGGCTGAATGTCACGTCACTTTCACTTTTCCTTCCTTTCTTGTCTTTCATATTAAAAAAAAAAAAAAAAAAAAAAAAAAAAAACACCTGTCTATGCGTTCTGTACTAGACTAACTGAGACTTGTCATGGCACTTGTTTACTGTTGTTGTTCCAAGTACACCTGACTGCTTCCCGTTAGAAATTAACTGGTTGAAGGTTCCCTGCTCATACTGTGCAACACATTTTCACTGCACAAATGTACACAACTCTTGTAATGAGACACATTACTAAAACATGTCTTTGACAGAAACTGTAGTTTTCCACCCAAATAAAAGATCCACTGGTTTCAGTCATAAAGGTACAAGGGTTTGTCTTGTAAGTGCTGCCATAAATATGCATTTATGCGCCAAATTATTTTACAAAAACCTTTAAATATTATTGTATTTGGATTGTTCTACTACATGTTTTTAGCAATACCTCCATGCATACTCTGCATAATAAAGTGTGGGATTATTTTCATCTATTTTATACAGTATGTTTCCAAAATTAAACTGCTGTTTGACAATTTTGAGCATGTGGTAGTTTATTGAAGTTGCTGCCAGTCATTAGATTTTTAGCCTTGCATGTACCGTGTTGATCTGAACGCCAACTAGGATCTAGGTGTATTTATACACGGTGCAAGGTACGACGGGGAAACAACGTTGTGTTAAGGCTGGTTCACACGGCAGGATAATTTGGCAGATTTTAGCCCCGATTCACCCCTTCCGACAATCTTAGGATGCTCCGATTATCGTAAAATAATCTGATCAAATATTCCTGCCGTGTGTGGTGTGTTAAGACTGCTCTCCTCTGCTCGGAAGAATGTCGGGACCGCTCCGATCTCAAATCAGGGATATCCAACATGTTGGATTTATTTGGCCCGATTTCTTCTCGTGTGTGGTGTCCCCCGAGGACAAACAATCACGCAGCCTGTGGACTGTGGCGTGTAGCCAATCAGAAAGCGAGGTGACGAGGCGGTGAGAAAGTACCGGGAAACAAAATCAAAACAGCCGGCGTATATAATATAACAAATATAACAAATACAAATAAAGTCGATGGGCATAACTACATCCACAACTGCAGTCCACCAGAGTACATGGAAACGAATATATGAACGTTTATTTCAACGGTTATTAATCTGTGTAGTACGTAACAACATTTCTATGAGATAAAACAACAACTTATCTCCATATTATGATATAGCAAGTATAGTCCATGCTCGCGTTGTCTCCACCTCTTTGACCATCGCCTTTTCTTGTTTTTCTTATGTTTTTTTTTTTTCGTTAAAAACAAAGCACAAACCATGGCCACTGCATCCTCTTCGTCCGCCATGATTGTTTACTCTAAAGTCACGTTTGATCTCGAGGGATTTTGGGAGATTTCCCGTCTGACCTGGGAATGCTCGGGAGTCAAATCCGTTCGTGTGTGATGTGTTGATATTGCCGTGTGGCTGCACACCACACACGGAACGACCAAAACTGTTAGACCCGTGATTTTTTATCGCCGTGTGTGGGGTCTCTCAGGTTTGGAAAATCGGCCGACAATTTTAAAATCGTTCCGTGTGAACCAGGCCTTATCAATGTTGATTAACTTTTCAAAATCAACACCTCATTCCCCACCCAGCACCAGACGTCATTTGGACGTCGTTTTTTGGTCTAAATCAAGTCGGCCCGTCATGGCCATCTTTTAGACCAAAAAGCGACGTTGAAAATTGGTCTTCATTTGGTCCGTCGGATTTGGTCCAAATTAAGCCCAAAAAGCGACGTTGAAAATTGGTCTTCGTTTGGTCCGTCGGATTTGGTCCAAATTAAGCCCAAAAAGCGACGTTGAAAATTGGTCTTCGATTGGTCCGTCGGATTTGGTCCAAATTAAGCCCAAAAAGCGACATTTAACGTCTTTTTTTTAAAATCCAAATTTAGCCCAAAATAGATGTAAATGGGCTTTAGTCCAAATTTAACAGAAAAAAAAAACCTTTTATTTCGCACCACAAAGCCATTAACAAACTAGTGAAGAAATATATTAGACATCATGTCTGAAGCACTGTTAAATATATTTTGAAAACACTTGATGGTCACGCGCTGTACTGGAGTCACCATGGAAACGGGGCTCAGCTCAACCGTCAAGCAGCTGAACGGACGCTGTCTCTCGTGGTTGTTTTCACTAATTTCAGGTAAGTTTAATCCCTAAATTACACAAATATTACATAAAAGTGTCCCTGAAACTTTCTTTCATGTACACGCTTTCGTTGAAAATGTACTTTATAGAAATGGTCAGTGTCTTCAGAAAAAGTCCGTTAGCATCTCAACTGAAATGCTAACTACAAGAGGTTACTTTATGTGCATTTTTCACAATATATTTCGCCTACATCAGCATGAATCTGTAATTTTCTTATATATGTGTGTGTTTATATAATATTTTCATAATATATATATGTGTGTGTGTGTGTTTGTTTGCCTGTTAGTTATTTTGATGTCCACACTGTCAGAGTATTAATCGGTTAGTAAACCTAAAACTTTAAATTCTGTTATTATTCTTTTAATTTTTTTGTATAATCTGTAAATTAATTTTCTTTTCTGCATTTCACCTCTGCTATAGTTTATTTATAATAAACATGGCATTCTATAATAAATATTGTTGGCTTTGACAGATTGACAATGTTTATGTTCTAGATTCTTCCATGCTGATGGCCGTGCGTGTATCCAGCTGAAGAACATTTTTAGACATTATGAAACATATAACTAGTAAGTAATACCTCAAACATACACTACCATTCAAACGTTTAAGGGTCAGATTTATCATGTATTTACATTTATATTTACATTTATTCATTTAGCAGACTCTTTTATCCAAAGTGACTTACAGATGAAGACAGTGGAAGCAATCAAAAACAACAAAAAGAGCAATGATATACAAGTGCTATAACAAGTCTCAGTTAGCTTAACACAGTACACATAGCATGGGATTTTAAATAATATAATAAATAAAAAGAAAACAGATAGAATTTAAAAAAGAATAGAACAAGCTAGTTAGCGGTCTTTACACCCACACACACACACACACACACACACACACATATATATATATATATATATATATATATATATATATATATATATATATACACACACACAAACACACACACACACAATTGCATAATAAATGTAAAGAAAATAGAATACAAAAAGATTAGAAAGGTAGTTAGATTTTTTTTAAGAATAGAATTAGAATAGTGAGTGTTAAAGTTAGAGGGTCAAATAAAGGTGGAAGAGAAATAGAAAATATTATTTAAAAATGTATTTAAAATAAATATTTTATGCTCACCACTGCTGCATTTATTTGATTAAAATACAGTAAAATAGTAATATTTGAAATTACTAGGGGTGTCCTTGACTAAGGTTTTTCATTGTCGAATCAGAATTTTCGAATATTGCCGATATTCGACTGATAGTCTAATCATATGTTTGGGGGCAGAATACACTGAGTCAAGTCAGACATTCGACAGTCATAATTACTGATCTTAACACACTGCTAAAATGTGTAATGAACACCTCGCAGATACAAACGGGGTAAATAATAGTTCATCATTGATAGATCTTTTCTATTTCAGAGACTGAAAATCATTGATAAACCACAAGGTAATTGTGAATAAACTTATTGCAAGAGGAATAATACGAAGAAAAGAAAATGCATGTGTGATTTAATATTGCTTCTTATTTTTCAGTGTTGAAAGTTCTTTCTTGTCATCTTTGTGCATTTTCAGATGTTTTGCATATTTATGGATAAAAAAATTTAACGTTGTTTAACTTTTTAACATTATAATATTGGTTGTCTTCTCTTTTTTCAGAGTTTAGCTCCAACCCCAGTTAAGCAGACCTGAGCAGCTGATCAAGGATCAGCAGAAACTCTGCAGAACGCTGGTCCTCCAGCCCAGGATTGGACACCAGTGTTGTAAGTCATTCTGCCTCTTTATAGTGCATGTTCAGAACATATTGCAGGAGATCTCCACATTGTCTCTCAAGGTCCACTTACATGCAGAGTTTTGCACCAACCTAGTGCAGTGCACCTGAACACATTAATCAAGGTCTTCAGTTTTGCTAACTATAAGTCACAAACAGGTGAGTGTGATCAGGTGTGGACGTAAACTCTGGGTGTGTTTCACTCAGGTCCGTTGCTCAGTAGTCAGTGGTGAAGGGCTGCCTCAATCACAATTTTCTTTTTACGGTGCACTGATAATTCGCTATAAGATTACACGTAATAGATTTTAAAACACAAAGCAATAATATATTTCAGCATAAACATATCACTAGACAGGTAATGTCTAATCTAGTAAACATTTCCAATTAATTTATGAATTAAATCTTGCACATACATGTAATAAAGTATTTATCATAATGTGCTGTAAATGGCATTAAAAGAAAGATATCAGTTTTATTGTTGTGCATTAATGTCAGTAGTGATGTTGTACAATGAGGACAGAAATAGTCACCAGTGTATAGTGAGCCACAGTGCTTACCAGTACCTAAATTAATGTACACAATATATTCACAACTTGGCAAACTGTGAAGCTGATTGAGACATGAACTCTGCATGACAGTGGACCTTAAGCCAAGCATAGGTCTCTGCAGGAAAGTAATGGGAGTTACCAGATCAGGGTGTTTTTAGACCATGATACCTGATTGGCCAACATCATAGTGACGGTAGGTTTAGGGGTGGGGTTAGGTAAGGGGGATCATTTTGATTGCATGATTTAGAAACACCCAGCAGTTTGAAAACACACACTAAGTCATAAACGCCCGCTTTTACTCTGCAGAGACCTAAGTCTCACCTTAAGGGCCAGAGCTGACAACCCCTGACATACTGATTAGTTAATAATGCCTCATGAAGAACGAGTACACTTTATTTTGTACATTTTGGACAACCATTGTTTTTGTATTATTAATTTACATTTTAATTACTGTTTTCTTTCTCACTTTAGATGCTGGAGAAAAAACAGTGAGGCTAAAGCATTCAAAGTGGAAACATCTGCCGTGGCTCATTAATCCAGAATTGGGAAGGAGCAGAAGAAGCAGAAGATCAGAGATCAGGCAGAGATCTACTGGTGCCCTGTGGGAACCCCATTTACCTAATGTGTTAGTTAAACCAAAGATTTGCATCACTCATCTTCATGTTGTTCCAAGCCAGACTTTTGTTCATCTTTGAAACATAAATGCAGAACTTTTTAATGAAATCTGAGAATTTTTTTATATATATAAAATAACGCATTCACAAGCACCATGATGCATCAGTGTTGCATTGGCGTGAGAGCTGGCACTTTTGGTGCTTTTGTGAAAATCCATTGGGGATTCATAATTTCTGAATAGATTATTTTTGCTGTTGTTGTTGTTTTTTGCGCACACAAGGCATCTGTTAAAAAAAAAAAAAAATCTTAATTTGTGTTCTGCAACATGGTTTGCTGCAACATGAGGGTAAGGAAATTATGACAGAATTTAAATTTTTGGTTGTTCTAATGTGGTTATAATTGGTCATAGTTTATTGTCTTGAAAAATTATATTAATACAGAAAGATGGATTAATTTGATAAGTTTATAGTAAAGACTTTTAAATTGATAAAAAAAAAAATCTAAATAAATACTACTCTTTTGCAAGGTCTATTAAAAAAATACTGACAAATGTAATGGTTTCCACAAAATATTGGGCAGCACAACTGTTTTAAACATTGATAATAATCAGAAATGTTTCTTGAGCAGCAAATCAGTATATTATAATGATTTCTGAAGATCATGTAACACAGAAGACTAAATGTGTTAAAAATTCAGTTTACAGGCATACATTACATTTGACAATGCAGCCACTTAGAAAACAATTATTTCTGTAGTTATATTTCACAATATTACTGTTTTTACGGTCTGTTTACTCATAGGAGGCTTAAGATGTGATCAAGAATTTACATGAAAAATGTAATGTGTCAATAAATGTGTCAATATACTGTGAATTGTCTTATTTTCACTAATTAGGAATATGAAAAATAATTCACGGTTGTAATTAGGTCTGGAAAAGACGTCTTTTCACCTTTCACTTTTCAACCACATTTAAACGTCATTTGGACGTCTGTTTATAGACGTCTTTTCGACGACCTGAAAAAGACGTCTTTTCACCTTTCACTTTTCAACTAAATTTTAACGTTGTTTAGACGTCTGCCAATGACGTCTTTGCGACGTCTTTTCAACGAGTTTTTGCTGGGTGGGTCAGCTTTCATCCCAGGTCTGCAGCACGACCATAATTCACCCATAAGGCAGGTAAGACGGTGAAACAGCGTCGCGATTTCAACGGTGAATCCACGTCGTGATTTCAACGTTGATCCAATTTGCAAAATCGAAAGGTAATTCAACGTTGATTCAACGTCGGAATTTCAACAGTGTATCAACGTCGTGATTTCAACGCTGATCCAATTTGCAAAATCGAAAGGTAATTCAACGTTGATTCAACAATGGTACCTGACGTTGTTTCAACGTTGAATCAACGTTGAAATGCCGGCTGGGATACTTTTAGAAACAACCCAGATAGCATACATATCCGGGCCTCATCTGGGCCAACTATGGCACATCTGGCTCAGTTCTGGCAGCGGCAAAGGTTATATGGGCCATCTCTGGCCCACACACATCAAGCCGGTTTTAGTTTGAGTTGCGGCATGCTGTTTATGGGCCAGATCTGGCCCGTGTGCGACAAACCGGCTTTAATTTGAGTCGTGGCTTGCTGTGTGTGGGCCAGATCTGGCCCGTGTGTGACAAACAGGCTTTAATTTGAGTCGTGGCTTGCTGTGTGTGGGCCAGATCTGGCCCGTGTGTGACAAACCGGCTTTAATTTGAGTCGTGGCTTGCTGTGTGTGGGCCAGATCTGGCCCGTGTGCGACAAACCGGCTTTATTTTGAGTCGTGGCTTGCTGTGTGTGGGCCAGATTTGGCCCATGTGTGACAAACCGGTTTTAGGTTGAGTTATGGCTTGTTGTATGTGGGCCAGATATGGCCTATACCAGGTGACCAGATGTGCCATTTCCTGAAGACACGTCCTGGCAGATCACCTTACTTTACCAGTCAGTAGTTCTAAAATTATTTTGAGTACTGGACGCCCATAATATTTCAGGACACGTAATATAAATACATACACACATTTATTTGACCTACACGGACCTGTTATGAAGCAGCAATGTTATTTGATTTTTTTACATTTTTGTACCATGTCCTCTGGTGTGACACCATGTCCTTTGAACTTTTTCGGAACCACTAAAAATGTTTTATGCTTTGTTGTGCATTAATATGACACCCCTAAATTATATATATTTTTTTTTATTAAAAAGTGCATGTTAAGCTACATAATCCTAGAAAGTTTTGCAAATGTGCCTTGCTTGCCACTAATGACAGGTTAGCTTGGATTAGCAAGGTCATTAATTGACAGAAAAGGCTGAAACGTCCTTTGGTGTGATAAAAAAAAAAAAAAAAGTCCTCCATTTTGACACCTGTACTGTCACACCACAGGACAAAGTTTCATTAAAAATCATTTTAAATAATTAAATAATATTTGTTTAACTCCTTTTTTATACTTTTAAATGCAATAATTACATTCATTAAATTAAGCTCTAATCATCAAAAGAAATCAAAATAAATTATGAATCTTTAGAATATATGACAATTTCACTTTTTAATAAAAAAAGTTACAAAAAATGAACTTTTTTCATGATATTCACATTTCTTCAAGATGCACCTTATACACACACACACACACACACACACACACACACACACACATATATATATATATATATATATATATATATATATATATATACACACACAGGCATACATACATATATGAGTGTTCGTAAAAGCAACAATACAAAATCTTAAACTATAAAAGTGCCACTTTGTCCCACTATTATGTGCAGGCCTGGCATTTTGCACTAGGCTATAGAACTACAAAATGAATTTTAAATTACCAAAATCATGATTGAATGATATTTTTAATTATGTAGTGATCTAATTCTATCCACCAAGCAATTGTATGTGAATGCGTGAGACTTTATGGTCATGGTTATAGGGAAATAACAAGAAGAACAAAGTGCAGTAAACGGTAAAACTGTTTGCACTACAAACCAGTTCGTTCATAATTAAGACAATACATTAAAAATAACATGGTAAGATACAGCAGTTTGCAACAGTAAACAGCAAAACAAGCTGTTTGTACAGCTAATATAGCTGGAATGACACCGAAAGCCAGACACATTAAATTTACAAATGGCCGCGCCCCCTCTTACAGAAAAAAAAAATAAGGCGCATATGTTTATTCATATGTTTATTAATGTAACGTAAGCGTGTGACTTTTAATTCGTGACGTCCTTTCATGGGCGTGCGCGCGGACCGGATGGAGTTGCCATGGAAACGGAGCGCAACACTGCAAATGTCACGAGGAAACACCCCGTTTCTCGCTGATTTCACTGTTTTCAGGTGAGTTAAGTCCATAAAATCACACAAATACTACTTATAACTGTTGTTGACACTTCTCTTACTTGTATTTGACTCGCTTCTGTTGTTTATTTACTTTATAGGAATGGTTTAATGTCTTCGAAAAAGTCCGTTAGCGTTTCTACCGTTTTCAGACGACGTATCGCCAGGTATGATAACTCTTTTGTGGTCTCATTTATGAAAGTTTGGGCTTTTAATCAAATCTTCATCTGTAGATGCTAGCTTTTGACTGTTTTGTTGGTAATCTTTCAATGGACGATTGGAAATTGCTTAATTTATTTAACCTTAACATTTACACTTTACTGTTTATCGATGACGTCACGTTATCAAGGAGCGCGAAAATTGGCAGAAAACTAAAGTTGTTTTGATCTTTTATGGTAAACAAAACTGTTCTGCGATTTCAAGAGTGACAAAATAATCCTTCTACAACAGAAGGGAGTGTCCAAGATTTCAATATTTCTGAAGGGAGCTGCTGACAGAGATGTAGGAAGCGCTGAAAAGGTTAAGTAACCTAATATGCATTTTTTCACAACATATATCGCAATGAATCTGTTATTTTATTTATTTATTTTTTGCATCTCACCTGCTCTAGCTTGTTTCCATCTAATAAACCTGGAACTGCAGACTAAATATTGTTGGCTCTGTGTCAAATTGCTTGTTTTGTTCCTAGATTATTCAGTGCTGATGGCCTGCTGCATCCAGCAGAGTCGGAGTGAACCTACTGTAAGACAACATCTCCAAGATGCTATTGACCACAAGACTAGTACAGTAAGTCAAACCTCAAATATACAGTACACTAGTGTTCAAAAGCTTGAAGTTGATACAATTTGTAATGATCTTCTGCTCACCTCTGTAGTAATTATTTGATTAAAATATGTAAAAAGACTAATATTGTGATATATTATTACAATTTAAAATAGCTGTTTTCTATGTGAATACATTATAAACTAATTTATTCCTGTGATGTGCAGCTGTATTTTCAGCATCATTTCTCTAGTCTTCAGTGTTACATGGATCATTCAGAAATGCTGATTTGCTGCTCAAGAAACTTATTAACAGCGTTGAAACAGTTGTGCTGCTTCATTTTTTTTTGTTTTATTTTTCAGGATTCACAGATGAATACAAAGTTCAAAAGACCTGCATTTATGCATTTAGCAGACACTTTTATCCAAAGCGACTTACAGTGCATTCAGGCTATCAATTTTTACATATCATGTGTTCCCGGGGAATCAAACCCCCAACCTTGCGCTTACTTGCTTGCTAGCGCAGTGCTCTACAAGTTGAGCTACAGGAACACTATTTGAAACAGATGATTTTGAACAATTTGATGCATGTAACACTAACATTAAAATGTTTAGAGTCTATGTAACAATGAATCCAACAAAAAACAATTTCAGCACATCTGTATTTTAACATTGATCATAATCAGAAATGTTTCTTGAGCAGTAAATCATCATATTAGAATGATTTCTGAAGATGTGTCACTGAAGACTAGAGTAATGATGCTGAAAATTCAGCTTTGATCAAAGGAATAAATGACATTTTAACATAATATTCACATAGAAAAGAGTTGTTTTGAATTGTAATAGTCACAGTGTTACTATTTTACTGTAATTTGATTCAATAAATGGAGCCGTGGTGAGCATAAGAGATTTTTTATAAAGGCATAAAATATCTTACAGACCCCAAACTCTTAAATGGTTGTGTAAATTACAGTTATGATGTTCCTCCCAGTTAAATTTTATTCAAATGTATTAAATGTGACTCTGGCATATGCAGTCCATTCTATAGAGACTGTGTTTGTTCCCCAAAAACAGACTACAAATAATATGTTTATTAAGGGATCTAGAAAAATTATTTCAGTTTAAACCTACTAGATTAAAAATAGTACTCAATGTACTCCATTGATGAAATAGTAAAAAGTGCACATTGCCTGAAATGATATGAACAGCAGCTATGCTAATCTTTCTCCCTTTGCCTTCCTGTTTCTGCAAATGTCCATCCCAGGGTTATTAGAAACTGCACAGCACAGGACTTGTGAGGACTTCAGATGATACCAGTACTCAAAAGACCTTAGATGATGGCAACTATAGATGGACATACAAACTACCGCCACTGCAAAAAAGGTAATGTTAATTTGAAAGAGCTGTGTCACAGTATCAAGGGCTCCCTTATCAGTTCTGCTTTCAGTACTGGAGAGTAAAAGATACATTTTTTTTGTTTGACGTTTTTTGTTTGATGTTTTTATTAGTACATATACGTTATCTTGCACATTTTATCTCTCCAACAGATTCTAATTTGAAAGAAGTTTATAATGCATGTTCGCTACTCACAATTCAGAAGACTGAATCAGCCTGTGTATCTGAATGTTTCTCATACTCACTCCTCTCTGCCGCGTCTGAATTTGGGATTTTCCTTAGCTGTCAGTTATAAACGTCAAAATTACAAGAAATAAACGTTTGAAATATATCAGTCTGTGTGTAATGAATAAATATAATATACAAGTTTCACTTTTTGAATAGAATTAGTGAAATAAATCAACTTTTTGATGGTATTCTAATTATATGACCAGCACCTGTATATCATTGCTCTTTTGTTGATTTTGATTGCTTCCATTGTCCTCATTTGTAAGTTGCTTTGGATAAAAGTGTCTGCTAAATGTAAATGTAATGTTAATGTGTATTTAACTATATTTATAAATATTTATCTGTATTTTTTATTTTGTAATAATGTAAATGTATTTGTTTTATATCTATACATGCAGTTGTATTCATGTATGTATATTTGTCAAATTTTTATATTTTAATAAAGCAGTTTAGACTACATGAGTGTTTTCTTTATTCTGGATGAATTACATATTCTTTTGTGTCTAGAAAGGGTTAATATGGGCCATATCTAACCCAGAAGTCAGCCACAACTGGGACGGATCTGGGCCACATCTCAGAAATGGCGTGGTTGACATCTGGGCCAGGTGTCGCCCATGCCATTTGTGAGATGCGGCATGGATCTGGTACAGTTGTGGCTGACTTCTGTCAGACAAAACTGGGCCAGATCTGGCCCAGATGTCACCCACACCATTTCTGAGATGTGGCCCAGATCTGGTTCAGTTGTGGCTGACATATGTCAGCCAGACTCAGGTTGAGTCATCGCCGTCATTCCGCGCGGTATGTGGGCCAGAAGAATATGGGAGATGTGGGCCAGAACTGGGCCACATGTCATTTGCTATCTGGGAATGGTGTAAAGGTAAAAAAAATATATATATATATATATCAGGTATCAGCACAATTAAAAATAAGATATCAGCACAATAACACTCAGCAGAATAGTCTAATTATCGTGATCGATAAAATCCTCGAGCTTACAGAGATAACGTTACTTTTTGTCTATATTGCAAACCCTTAATTTTTTTTCCCTTTATTTTACTGTGCCACCCCAAAATGTACTGTGGCCTCATTTGGCCACCCCTGTTAACATTTTCTGGGGCGCCCCTGCTCGAATCGTGGGTGCACTTTTCTCTAAAAGATTCAACATCAACAGACCTCAGTCAGATGGTCCTTAGAAATCCTCCGTCTGTCCGTGTGTAAATCTTGACCGTGGTCCCAGGTCCTGTAGAGTCTCTAGTCCGTGAAACAGTCCTCTGCAGGCCGTGGTGCATCCGGGGAACAGCCCAAACGAGTCACTCCGCTCTGAACTTGAGCTGGACAAACGATTCTCTCTACAATCTGCTCAAAAATATCTGATCTCCTCGTAGCAAACAGTCCAACCACTTAGGACAGATAGCAAAAAGATGAATAAATATCCGTGCTGTTTGAACATTTTTAGTCCTAAGGAATGACGCACACGATTTTGTTCCGATGCGCGTTATTCTTTTTCTTCTTCTTTGATTTTAATGGCGGGTTACGAACCAACTTCCAAGGTGCATACCGCCACCTACTGTGATGGAGTGTGAAAATAATGAATAACCCTCCTATATCCTATTATATACGTAGACCACTATTCTTAATAAATCTCATGACTGCATGTATTTGTTTCCTTGAATTTGGACCATCATTTAATAAGCTAGTTATATTAAATTATTGGCATCCTACTGCTTGTAATTCTTCCTTAAGAATCCTCCTTTGTATTTCATATGTCTTGCATTTCTGCATAACATGCTCTACAATTTCCTCTACTGAATAGACCTGTGTCATGTTTCCCTATAATGTGTAAAGTGTGATTTAGATTTGAATGCCCTGTTCGTAAATGTGTGAAAATAACTTGTTCTTTTCTGCTTAAGTTGTGGATTATTTTGCTTTTCTTTATGGTTTTTTGAACCTTGTAATAATGGCGACCTGTATGAAATGAGTCCCAAACTGTCTGCCATTTCCTATTGCATGCTTCTGAAATTAAATGTTTTCCTTCTGATCTACTGAGTGCAATGTTTATGTTTGGTTCTTTCATTTTAATTGATTATTTGGCAATCTTGTCTGCTTTCTCGTTACCTTGAATTCCCACGTGTGCTGGTACCCACATACATTTAATTATTATTCTTATCTGTCGTAAACCGTATAACCTTATCATGATTTCTGTTAAAATGTCAGTTCTATTTGTTCCCAATGATTGTAAGCTCAAAATGACTGCCATTGAATCAGAACATATTATTACTTTATCCGGTCTAACTTCATACACCCACTCTAGTGCCATTAAAATAGCTATCATCTCTGCTGTATATACTGATGCACCATCTGTTATCCTTCCAGTCTTCCTCACCTCAAACTGGAACATAGAATGCAGCCCCTGTCCTTCCAGTCTCTGTACTCTTTGACCCATCTGTAAAAAATTGAAGAAAGTGTAGTATGATATTTTTATATACTCATATACATGTGTAATTAAACTAACTGCTTCATTCATTTCCCTCCTGTTTTCATGTAATTTTATATCTATTTCCGGTTGATCTTTTATCCAGGGTGGAATTGGGGATACTACCACTATTGGAGCAAATGATACTGACTCTAGCCCAGCTTCATTAACCCACTCCTTTATTTTCCATGCAAATCCTTTACCAGTTGCATTTAAAATTTCCCAGCAATCATTCAGAACTTCTTTTTGAAAAAAGACTTCAACTCACTTTACAGAGCTTCAATGTACACTGTTACCAAGCTTACGTGGACCTGAATTCTAAAAATGTTTCTTTTCTCTGACCAGAAAAAAAAAAAAAAGGAAAATGAAGAAAAGGAATAATAAAAAATTATTTTGATACAAATAATCTTGCTATTTTCCCAGTGTTTTTATTATTTATATATAATCCTACATTTTCAAGGGGCTACAGCTATCAAAAATGATTGTTAAATCGTGATACTCACTGTGTTTTTCTCTCTTAATGTAGTTTACTTCCTCATACGACAAAACAGACCCCATACCTGCCAACTTTTCAAAAAAACGTGGAGTGAGATTTTGTCAGGGGTGGTCAAAATAGTGCCGCGCAGCACGCACACAGCCACACAAGTTGGTGGCTCAGATATCAGAGTATTGAAATTGACGTTCACCCATGTTGTACCCTGCATTCTGGTGGTTTGTGGGGGGGTCCACAGCTAGGGGCAGCTTATTAGAGATAGACAATATTGGTTACATTCTGTGAAGCAAACATAGCTGAAGGTCCAACCCCAGGACATTTTGGATTAAGTAGATGTGATTTCCTGCATTCTAGTGGATTTTTGGGTGGTCTGCTAAAGACCACTTGCACCCATGTGCAATACCTGAACTTATTCTGGTTCATGTTTGGCATCAAGACTTGGAGGGCCTTCTAGACTTGAGCTGAACATTCAACCAGAAAACTATTGTTGTGCCTAAATGACTGCCTGCCTATGGACCACAATAAAGCCTCATACATAGACCAGTGTTTAAGATTTAACCTAGGTAGGTTGATTGATATTTTGAATGAATGGTACAACTGAAACCTAGCCTATGTTGTGAATGATTGTATTCTTAAAAGCACCTAATGATTTATGTTCAGCCAAAAATGACAAGATTTGTTAGGGAGGGACATTATTCTTCATTCAAATCCTCCCAGCACATGGTCCATCAGAAACAAAGTGCAACAAAAAAAGTTTTTAAACAGTACAACTTTTTCAAGTAATAAAACAGATGGATACATTACACAAATAACTTAAAATGAGGCATAATCAGTATCAAATACAGATCAGAAGCTGGTAAAGTCCTTGTCTATGATCTGTGGACATGGTTATACTGGCCTGTGGCCTTCTTGGAGGCCTTGATGATATCTGAGGGGGGCTCCCAATTGAAGCAGGGCTCCAAATTGGCCATCTTTATGGTCATTATTGATGACAAGGTGTCATCCAATGCTAGGCTGTTTCTTCTTTTGGTTTTGTTGTGTCCCACAACTGAAAACACCCTCTCAGCGTCTGCGTTTGCATGGGGCAACACCAGGACCAGCTTGGCCACAGCAGCAAGCCTCTCAAACTCTTTGGCTCCAGTCACCTATTGAAAATGCACCAAGAACACAATGGAAAAACATAGCTTGATGTTTGATTAATTAAAACTCATAAGTATACTGTAGGTTGATCCATAAACAAAGTTAAGATTTAAACATGCATTATTTGCAACATGCATGACACATATGCTTGCAACAAAGTTTAAGCAACAGATGTAACCACGACACACCTGCCAAAATAAATAAATAAATACATAAATATGTTTCCGGTTTGCCATTTCAGCCCAGAGGCTTTCCATTTCAGTTTCGTCTTGCAAGGATATTATTGACATGGTCTGATAATTTTAAAACTCCTCACCCAGAAGGTCATGCTCCTCTGGTCCATGGTATGGGAGGAGATGGGGAAACCTATTTATGAAAGTAGAGTTACAAGTTGTTAAGTTTTAGGTATATTGTCATCAACCAGCAGCAATTCATACAGATCTTTGAGGAGAAGCCACATAAGAATAGCTCATATGCAGTTTAGGAGTGAACATACCTCATTATAAAACACAGGGTATTTTAGCTAAGATGATACCGTTAATAATTAGAGAAAATATCTAACCTTTCAACAAAGTACAGTACATCTTTGATGTCACTTGCAGCCCTCTGCCGTACATCTATGAATTTGGCATGTTTGATCAGTGGCTCTTTCAGTGGCAGCTTCTTAAGTGCATAATCCACAGCACTTGTCAGGAAACACAACACAGCTTCATGGAATGAATCCACCTGCTGTGGTGTGATGTCACCCTCGTCGAGTAATCTGTTAAACCCAATGTTCAACTTTCTTCCTGTCACAGATACAGCATATCAGGTTAACATAAATGGTTTAACATGCTGATGTGGCAATATCAGCTAGACACATAGGGCAAGAAATCCAACCAGAAACTCACGGTTAATGGAAGGACTACCACAAACCTTTCTAGGTTTCTACTCATGAAGTGGCAAAAAGGCTATACGTACAAGGCTAAATATCACATTTAACATATCACACTGTTTGATCATACCAATAGTCAGAGGTCGACCGATATATCGGTCGGCCGATATATCGGGCCAATATTTGTCATATTTTAATATATCGGCATCGTGTTATTGGTGCGCTGCTGCTGCCTCATGTGAAGCACCCCAAGCCAAAACTTTTGGAATATTCAACAACAATCCTGGGAGAGAAAGGTAGTCAGAGAATTTCACTCTGTAAATGGAGTGGAGAAGTTGGCAGCTCTTACAAACACTGCAGCGTGATTGAGGGCTCCGTTACTCCGCCCCGCTCACAGACAGCACCGCGCTCGGAGAGACAGCTGTCCTGGAGCTGCCCAGAACGGTGAATGACAATTGTTCGGAAGCATGGTTTGATCCAGACAATAACCAGTTTTTCATCCAACTCATTTGAAATTTAGGGATGTCAATATTCGGTAATTTCCATGATCGATCGTCGTTTAAATTAACGATCAATTAATAACCTTAATGCTGCAAAATGTGTCTGCAGCATTATTATTAGGCCTATGTGCAAACGCCACTTGGAAAAAACGCTTTCTCACCCGAATTAAAGGCGTTTTAGTCTGAATAAAATGCTAGTAGCAGGACTGTAAAATGAATAGATGTGATTATGATCATTTGATAAAATGAAGAGAGCGCGCCATACGTTGGAGATCCTTTTACTTGGCTGACTGTTTCTCGTCAAGGAGACCGCTGAATGCACCTCTTTAAATGGTTTCGTGGTGCTCGTTTTGTATTTTAAAACGCAACTGCAATGTTTTCAAATGACACTATAGTAGTGGTGCAACGGATCATCATTGATCCGTGATCCGTTCTGATCAATATCTTCGGATCAGCACACACGTGCCCCGCGGATTGCTTTATGAAAAAAAAAGTTGCGCATGTTCAGTCCACACTCAGTGGTCATGGCGAGCGGAGGAACGGAGGAGCTTGAACGCCCTGCGCATTTTGGCTTCCCTGTCAGATATAATGATAAAGGGTGAGGTTAGAGTGTAAAACCGTGACGGTGCATAGAGCCATGTTACGACATCGTGCACCGACTTCAGCGAAAAGATTGTGCCAGATCTTTATGAACAGGAGAAAAAAAAAGTTGTGGATGAACTATCCCGAGCATCCTCTGTTGCGCTCACGACAGAAGGGTGGACGTCCAGGGGGACGGAGAGCTATATGATAACTGCTCACTTCATTACAGCAGACTGGGAGATAAGAAAGTCCGGCTATCATGTTAAAAATATATTATGCCATGTGCACTTTAAGTTGATTTCATATATTTTAATTTAATAATTTAATGTTAATAAAAAAATACAAAACGTATGTTTATTTGTTTTGGCCTTTTTTTCTTGTCTGCTGATCCGAAAAATGATCCGATCCATACGAGGACGAGCGAGCACGGGTTTGAATAGATGTATTTGGAGGTTATTACTCACGTCTCGTTCTGCACATATCCAAATGTTTCCATATTCGCAATGTATCTGAATGTTAAACTATAATATATATATATATATTTTTTAAATGTAAACCATACGGAAAAGATCAATTCTCTTCACATGAGCAAAAACGTGCATAACAGCAGAGTGGACTGGTATACTACAATCTATTTAAACTGACCAGTGTAACCTTTTATATGTTTGGTTGACTGTACTTTATTTTAATAATGAACAGACTGCGATATAAGTTTGAAATTAGAGTGAACTTTAGATGTTCTGTGTCATTTATAGCAAACACAAATGTTGCTGGGTGCTAGTGTGTTGGCAGCACTAGGCTACTGTTATTTATTTTGTATATATTTAATTTTGTATATTTTTCAGTTTAATTGATTTTTATTTCTAAAATTGTATTTATTTAAATGTATATTTAAGTTTACATTTATGAACTTGAGAAATTCTACTTGATAAATGCTCTAAAACTTTTATGTAAATGATTGACTTATATATATTACCTGTTTTATATATTTAATACTTGGTCAGTTTATTGATTTATTTGGTTAACTTTAGATACATTTTTTATTTTAATACGTGCAGTGCACAAAATTAAGATTTGAGAGATGGTTCAAGTCAGTGCTCAATAAATGATGATAAGTTTAGAAATGTTGTGCATCCACTTATTATTAGTGTGACATTTTAGCATGCAAATGAAGAGGAAAACTTCAAGATATCGGCCCTAAAAATCGGCAGCACATATCGGCCATCGGCTGACCCTGACCTCTAAACATCGGCATCGGCTATAGAAAAACCCATATCGGTCGATCTCTAAGTCAAACACTAACCTGGTAAATGGTTTACCTTCTCTTTAAAGGCAATTTCACAAGGCTCCTCATGACCCTGCAGAGCTGCTGGAACCATAAACTTGGAACATAGCTTGCGTACAAATTTCACCATCTGTAACAGACATTTACAAAAATAGTAGGTCAAACTTGTTTTAGAGGATCACTAAAGATATCAGGAAGAAACACATAATGGAAAAAACAGCAAAATCCAATCCCACCTCATCATGTAACAAAAATATTGAAGACTGCTCTCTCTGAAGAAGCAAGTTGAAAGAAGTGAAAGTTGGTACGGTGGCTTGGAAGAACAGCAGGTACACTTCTGTCATGGGGTCAGTGAATGTCTTTGCAAGCCTCACTGACCCCTTTGCTGGCCTGATTTTCATCTTGAATCAATAAATAAATAACACCAAACAAGAGGTTATCATTAATACAAATATGTGACTAACATAGCAGATTTGCAGTAGCTGGCCAGAGCTTCACACAGCCTCAGGATCCTGATGGGGGCAGTATCCCTCAATAAAGTGAATTGGTCTACTCTAGAGTAACAAATGAGAAACGGCATAGTCTCTATGCACCGCCCCTACCTTCACAACAACCCTACAACCATAGCCGAAGCCTAAGAAGACGTTTTGCCTCCAGAGGAACGTTGGGTGATGTCAAGTGATTTTGAAACATGACATCTTCAAGCTACTCCCCTTCACCTTTACCAGTGAATATGTTCCTATTCGTTTTGTTCATATTACATTTTGAGTTGTATATACACATTATTTGAATTAAATTAATTTGACACACAGCATTCTGTCAACATCATTGGTCAACATCAGACAGCTGATGTTGACCAAGCTAGCGCCAACCAATGTAACCAGAGCTGCCAACTCTCAAGCATTCACCGTGAGACACACGCAATTGACTCTTTTCACACGCTTTCATGCCACACATCAATTTTCTCACGCACAGAAAAACCACGAAGCAAAGAGGACACGGAGACCAACAGACTAGACAGAGCAGGTTAGTTATGATATAAAAAAATAGGTAAGTTATAGCTAGCTAATTATCAAACGCAGCTACGGTTAGCCATCGCTAACATTAGCACGTTTATCGAACAGCCTTCGATACATTTCTATGTTATAACTTCCCGAAAAAAATACACAAACAAATAAAACAAACTTCTAGCGAAATACTAACAGCATCTAACTTACCAATCCAAAAGAAATGTTGTAAGTTCGGAGTCGAACCTCATTTCTTTCAGGTCCATCAGTTGTCTCCAGCGATTGAAAGCAGTGCCGATGTTTACTCTGGTTCGGCTCCTTTTCTTATCGGATTTGATTTGTGATTCCGAGCGCGGTTGTTTCCCTGTAGCGGGTGGTGGTCTCTTGCCAAGGGCTTCAGTCATCCTTCCGCTCTCTTCCCTGAACTGAAATGAAGTAGTGGGCTGTACTTTCCACATGATTGACATCAGGTTCAGGTACGCCCACAAGCCGTGCAAGTTTTTCGTGTATTGCAGGTTGGCTGGTGGTTATGTTGCCCGCATATTGCCTCCCATGGCCGAAACTGGTATTACGACACCTGTTGGGCCGGGGCTAGTAATGCTAATGCTAATTAAGGTTGATATCTCTGCAGCACTATAACTTGACATTTTTTTAATGACATCATCGCCCTTATTTCTTCTCATTCTTTTGATGCTAAGTGAAAATATGGTGCGAGTGCTTCATTGATAATGCAGGATGACTTAGTCCTGGCACACCTGTACTCCTGCGCTGTCTTCGAGTCTCCAAAACATTCTTTTAGGAGAGGCCCCAGGTGGTCTGCAAAGGCTAGGGGGATGTTGTGAACTACCAACCCAGATGTCAATTTGACCTCAGCCCTTCTTGTCTGTAATAAATTAAATTATTAATCCTCCCAAAAGACCATAGTTTATTTCAAATAGACACCTGTGATAATAGGGCACAGGTAAAAAGAACCTCATTCAGCAACTAAGATCTCAAATTAAGAAAACTGGACTATACTACACTGAAATACACAACCTTAAATTAGTCAAAACTATCAACCATGACATTACCATGATCAACTATAACTCAAAACTCTTTTCTGAACCTTTACACATATCATACCTTAACCACTTGTGCAGACATCCCCCCAACAGAGGAAACAGGCATTGCATATTGAAGTATTGTGGCTGTGGACTGTAGGGCCTTTTGCTTTTCTTGGTGGCCTTTGGTTTTTATGTGGCGCACTACATCTGCAACACCCTGGTGGCAACATGAATTTTCAATACGGCAGACTGCACACCAGTAGTGTGTGTTGCGGCTCCCTCTGGTAATAAATGGCCATGAAGAGGTCCACTCCTGTTTGAAAATGGATCTATATGTTGCTGCTCCAGCCAGAGCACGACTCTTCTGGCCCTGCTTTTGGATTGGGGGGGTTCACTCATGTTCACAAACAAACACACAAGCAAATTATTTAATTCAAGATGGAAAGTTTAAGAGCGTAAGTACTCAAGGATGACATTTCATTGTAACATACCTAGTCTCAGCTGAGCTCAGATTTTCATCACCAGTCGTCTTCTCACGGTAGTTTTCTATGGCGTTATTTTTTAGTCAAAAGTTATGAGCGTGTAAGACATGCTCACGAGCACATTATGTTATTTCACACGCGCAAAAATGAACCTTCAGCTGGCATGATAAAAGTACTTGTGAACAAATTCAACAACCGAGAGGTGTACATGTAGCTGTGAGCGAGCGCCTGGCATACTCTCATAGGTTAACTCTGCTTGTACAGTGGAATCCTGCTCGCGCGCAGGGGGCTTCTGCTCGCGAAGTGCTGTTTTGCTCGCGCAGTGGATTTCTGCTCGCTCAGCTGATTTCTGCTCCCTCGAGTCTACATGACTTTTGACAATTTGGAGGCGGAAACCAAGGAGGGCACTGACCCTCTTATGATTGGTCACTTTCACACAGGGACATCCTTGTACCTTGACTGACAGCTCTCATTACAGGAAGCACGGAGTTGGGTTAAGTTACCACCGAAGAAGAGTGGGAATGAATTAGAATGAGTTATCTAATATACATAAAATGTCTCTGCACGTATAAAACGCTGCGCAGATCATAGTTAAATCAATTAACATCGATGAATATATTAGCGAACGATGAAGCCTACGTTTTGTTAAGTTAGTTAATATTAACGTTACATATTTTCTAACTGAATCATAACATAATTGTTTTCACATGTACTTTTACATCAGCAAATCCATGTCTTCTTCTCCGTTTTAAGTGTATCTCTGTGGCAGAATTACAGCGCCACATGCTGGTCGGTTTCGTGTGGACGCAGATATTTCTTGAGACGAGGGAAAAAAAGATCGGGGGTCCATCTCCGTGTGGACGGGGCCGAAGAAGTAACGGGTACTTACGGTTATGGATAGGAATGTAGCGGAGTAAAGAGTACAATATTTGCGCAACAAAATGCATTTGCCAAAGCTACCACTGAGAAGAATGTTGCATCTTGTTGTATTTGTGACAAAATTGTGTATGGATTTGGCACTGATGGAGCCCTCCGCCTGACAGCAGCGTTCATAGCCTGTAAATCCTGTACAAATCGCCACTCTGTGGGCTGACCCTCATCCCTTATTTTTTTTACAGGAAAAATGAAGTGCATATTGGAGAATCATTGCATGACACCATTATTCCCTCTGTTAATAGTGACTAAAATACTGGTTTTATACCAAGAATTGCCTCTGGTTTTAGAGGGTATTGACGTTGACATGGCCTGTAATCAGTTATCTAATATACATAAAATGTCTCTGCACGTATAAAACGCTGCGCAGATCATAGTTAAATCAATTAACATCGATGAATATATTAGCGAACGATGAAGCCTACGTTTTGTTAAGTTAGTTAATATTAACGTTACATATTTTCTAACTGAATCATAACATAATTGTTTTCACATGTACTTTTACATCAGCAAATCTATGTCTTCTTCTCCGTTTTAAGTGTATCTCTGTGGCAGAATTACAGCGCCACATGCTGGTCGGTTTCGTGTGGACGCAGATATTTCTTGAGACGAGGGAAAAAAAGATCGGGGGTCCATCTCCGTGTGGACGGGGCCGAAGAAGTAACGGGTACTTACGGTTATGGATAGGAATGTAGCGGAGTAAAGAGTACAATATTTGCCTCTCAAATGTACTTGAGTAAAGTCATGAGTACTCCCCAAAAATGATACTCGAGTAAAGTACAGATCCCTCAAAATTGTACTTAAGTACTGTACTTAAGTAAATGTACTCCGTTACTGTCCGTCTCTGTATATCATGTTAATATATTGCCATTGTTAAACTCCATAACATGCCAATTACATGTGATACCAATTTCACGTGTTCGCACATACAAAGTTCTTGCATAATTTTTTTCGTTAATTCTTTTTACCTTGATAATAGAAAATATGAGTTATCTCAAAAATGAGATATGAGCTACAAAATGACCAGATCCTGCCATTAGCTATATAGAAGACATATCTTGTATGTATAGGGCTTATATTTAGATATGAAGAAGCAATACAGGAGACCTATATTTCCTGTATATGCACATATATGCACCTCAATTTTGCCTATATGTGGCATATATGTGCATATATGCAGC
This sequence comes from Carassius auratus, assembly GCF_003368295.1. NCBI lineage: Eukaryota > Metazoa > Chordata > Actinopteri > Cypriniformes > Cyprinidae > Carassius > Carassius auratus. Next base: position 515,436 of record NW_020528717.1, read on the forward strand.
ATATATGTGCATATACACTGCATATAGGTTTCATATATGCGCATATATCCACATATAGGTTCTTTCCATGTGGGTACAAATTAAGTTGACGCGTGAACTTGACATAACAAAGCCTTTAATATTTATTTTTCTTCTGACACACGACTATAAAACACTTCTATATATCCACTCAAAACATCGTATATGCTGTATGTTTTATCGATAAAATGATCTAATAAATAACATTTATTTAGTGTCACTTACCTGACTCATGAACTTGACAAGATGGCGCTGTTTCTCCTGTGAAGCCAGGCTGAGAATGATCTCAGTGTCGGCTGGATTAGTTTTTATTAATTTAGTCGACATTAGCATAACCCACTGTTCACTGGATTTGAAAATAACCGTTCATTCAACGTTTTTTAAATCTATTTGTGTAATATAATATGTCCTCTCAACTAAATCCAAGCTATAAAATTGGCTCAACTTAAATATTTTTTCCCTTCCAATATTTTTTTCCACTGGATTTTATAGAGTGTGGGTTACTAACATTCTTTAACACATTTTATTTTGTGTTCAACAAAAGAGAGAAACTCATTCAGAAAGAGAAAAGAGTGTCAGGGACATATTCGTACAAAACATGGATAGGTTACAAACAAATGTCATGGTGATGTAGTTTTCCTGCTAGAAAACATTAAAAACAGCATTCCCCTGGTAGATGTGTGTTGAATGAAAAACTTTCTTTTCTCAAAATGAATAAATACAAATCAAGTAAAATAAATATAAATAACTCTAAAATGACCATCACACGTCTGGCATCTTTAGTTGAACGATCCGCTCTGGTTTCTCTAACTCTGTCAAATCCTTGAGAGGGAGTGAAAGGTGACGAGTAGAGATTGGTAGCTGCTGTCTCATGAAACCCCAGACCTCCAGACATAGCTCTTTCACTTTGGACACAGTATTACAGTCATTTTACAATCAAAATCATGATCAGCATGCTCATGCTGTCACACGCAGTGTTCAAATACAAACATTACACTCTCACAATCACATCTGTTAGGGTCACAAACTGAGATTTAATATATTTAAGGAAAGTCCTTACCTTGGCCGTTGGTCTGTGCACAACACACCTTTCTTTCAAAAATACTTTATTATAGACAACAATGCAATTACCAATTATTATAGACAGCCGCTTGATTTTATTCCTGAATTGAATAAAAGGCTCCTTTATTAACACAATGACTTACTTTCATAATTTAAGCATCACTTCATTGATTAATTTCGTTCATATTTCTGTATAAAAAATGTTGTATAAAACAACCTCATTTCATTATACATTTGTAATTGTTGTGTAAATGCACCTTCAGCCGTCTGATCAGCATTAAACTGTAAATACATCTAAAATCATCTTCAGACGCAGCTTCTATATCTCTGAATACTGATTTAACTGGTAAGAATTTAACATTAAAGATGACACACAAAAGGTAAAAAGTAAAAATAATAAATAAATAAACTGAAAATCAGTTGCCCCTTATGGGAAAGTTAACTTTTGACACTGATGACACTGGCTTATTGTTCAAAGTGTTATTTCAGGGTTTGGATATGTTCTTATAACTCAAACAAGTTCACCTTCAAATCATGACGTCAAATTCACATTTCACTAAATTCAATCACTGAAACAAGCAATTTGATGAACAAATAGCCCCATGCCAGTGGGATAACACATATGATTTCATGAATTTCTAGAAAGTGCTCTATTAATAAAAATATATATATATAATAAATAAAAAAATAAAAAATAAAACTCTTCATATCTGTCATATTATTTAAGTTCCTCCTTTGTCTAAATCACAGTGTAGTCTAACACAAAATTCAGACTGTATGTTCATATAAATTGATAGTGGTCTGAGTTTCACTACAATACATTCTCCCTGTGCTGCAGTGTGTTGTGGAGCTTTGTCACACAAATTTTGATAGTTAGCTATAGATCAGACGGTGTGCCAAAGCAACAAAGGCTCTGCCTCAGTACGGTTAAACCATTCATAATCTTATAATTATAATATAATATAATAACATAATTATGAAATGTGCCATTTTCTCAGATTTCAATATAAAAAAAGACCAGACTCACCGACAGCAGGTTACAATTCTTTAATTTGCATAATCATTCCCCCTTTCGATGCATGGTCTTTTCCATGCATCGACTTAGCATTGTTTTAGGTAAACAAGGCTTGCCATCTCCACTCATCCATACTCCATTCACCACCTCACAGTCACACTGCTTCCATTTCTCTCTCTCCTGTCCTGTCGCAAATGTCTGCATGCCCTGTAAAGATGAAGAAATGTCAGGGTTCTTTTCAGATAACAAAGTACACTCTGATGATTTTGTCTGCTGAGATGCCGCAGCCTTCGACGCTGCGTCTGCTCTGGCGTTTCCTGTAGATTCAAAATCTTTGTTATTAGTATGCGCTGCGCATTTACAAATGGCTATCTTTTCTGGCAGCAAAATAGCGTCTAGCAAATCTGCCACAAGGGGTGCATTTAATATTGGTCGCCCATCTGACTTTAAAAATTTTCTGTGTTTCCACAGCGCACCAAAATCATGAGTAACCCCAAATGCATAGCGTGAATCTGTGACATCCACAACGTCAAATTCAGTTATCGCATAACCAACCTCATTCAGGCCTGTTTGTGGATCTTTAAAAGCTGAGCCATCCACAAAGAGGACATTTTCAAGTGGCACATCAGACAAGTCTGGACGTGGCATACACACTTGTTCAAGTGCTGTTAAACAACAATGATGCTCTTCCCCATCCTCTTCTGTTGGAAGGAGAGTAGCAGCATTCAAGGTTGTGCATCGTTTAACAGTGATGTTAGGCATATCAACCAAATAGTATGATATCTTAACCATCGAGCTGTTAATAAGTGTGATGTTTTCTGTTCCTGCAAAATCATGGACACTACGTAAGGCACCGTCAATGTCAGATCAGAGTAACCTACGAATTATCTAGAAGCCATCACGGCCTTCTCAGCAGCTGCCACCGCCCTCAGATAGTGTGGCAGGCCTGCTGCAACTGGGTCTAATTTGCTGGAAAAATGTGCCACAGGTCTCAGTTTGTCTCCATGATGCTGCAAAAATACAGAAGTCATAAATCCATTTTTCTTATCAACCATCTGAACAAAGGGTTTATTTGGGGCCGGCAAGCCCAGAGTTGGCGCAACAGACAGCTGAACTTTCATGTTCAGAAATGCCTGTTCCGCTTTCTCTGTCCACTCAATCCTCAGTCATATAAATTCAACCCCTTCCCTCTCAGGGCTCTCAGGGGCAGCTGAAAAATTGCATAATTTGGAATACATGTTCTACAATAGGAACACATTCCCAAAAATTTAAGCATTTGTTTCTTTGTTACTGGTTTTGGGACCTCTTTTATAGCTTTAACCCCTTTTTCAGACAGTGATTTGCTATTTGATGTTATTACATGCCCCAGGAATGTAATCTGTTTTACAAACTGCAGTTTTGTCAGGCTGACTTTATGGCCCTCGTGAGCCAGATGCTTCAGGACGGTCACAGTGTCAGTTTACACATTTAAGCTCATCAAGAGCACACAAGCAAAGATCATCCACATGCTGTAATAAAGCTGTACCTGCTGTCAGGGTCAAAAGTTCCAAACTCCTTCTTAGGGCTTCGTTGTAACCTTTGCCCTCAAATTCAAATTCAGTCTTTATCAACTGGCACGCAACAAAATGCATTTGCCAAAGCTACCACTGAGAAGAATGTTGCATCTTGTTGTATTTGTGACAAAATTGTGTATGGATTTGGCACTGATGGAGCCCTCCGCCTGACAGCAGCGTTCATAGCCTGTAAATCCTGTACAAATCGCCACTCTGTGGGCTGACCCTCATCCCTTATTTTTTTTACAGGAAAAAAGAAGTGCATATTGGAGAATCATTGCATGGCACCATTATTCCCTCTGTTAATAGTGACTAAAATACTGGTTTTATACCAAGAATTGCCTCTGGTTTTAGAGGGTATTGACGTTGACATGGCCTGTAATCAGATTTTGGGGTGACCACAACTGGTTCACATCCTTTAAAGCTGCAGTAGGTAACTTTTGTAAAAATATATTTTTTACATATTTGTTAAACCTGTCATTATGTCTTGTCAGTAGAATATGAGACAGATAATCTGTGAAAAAAATCAAGCTCCTCTGGCTCCTCCCAGTGGTCCTATTGCCATTTGCAGAAATCCATCGCTCCCGGTAAGAAAACAACCAATCAGAGCTGCGGTCCGTAACTTTGTTTGTGTTCAAAATGTAGAAAAATGTATATAATAAGCGAGTACACCATGAATCCATTTTCCAAACCGTGTTTTTAGCTTGTCCTGAATCACTAGGGTACACCTATAATAAGTGTTTATATTCTGACTATTTTAGATTGCTTCGGGGGTACCGCGGCGGAGTAACCCAGTACCTTTGTGATTCTTCATAGACATAAACAGAGAGAAGTAGTTCCGGCTACGATGTTCTTCCACAAGACGCAAGCAGTTCTGTTTATTAACCGCTAGAGCGTCAAAAGTTACCTATCGCAGCTTTAATCAAACCCACATCATATTTGTGTTTTGCCCATAACTCTGATGGCACTTCTGCTAATGCTGGATGTATATCTGAGGCACAAATAATTGTCATGGAATGATTTTCCCTTTTCCTTTTGTCAATGCGTACCACAACTCTCTCTACCTCAATGTCATGCTTGCACTCTGACATAAACACTCCCAGACTCTCACTGTGTTTCACCCCCTCCCCTATCCGTCTGTCTGTAACACAAACACAGCTTTTCACAAACTCTTCTAATCTGGGCCCTGTCTGTCTCCTGGCCTTGGAGAGTGAGGCACAGAATCTCCTGCCATTGAGTAAAACTGAAGCTGTTTTTCTGTCAGGCAAACTGAAACTGCACACACATGTTCTATCTAAAACATTTTCTCAAAATGTAAAGTTTCTCCTTTTCCTCCCTCAAACCACTCTTTTTCATACTGGTCATCTCATTGTACTACAACATGTGATGTGCAATGCAATTTGTCAGGCAACATGATTTCTCTGTCAAATGGTTTTGTTTGATTTTTAGCCAGTTCACACATCTTTCCAGCCCAATCAGAATTTCTGATGTGCCATTCATATGCCCATTTTGGTTCTGCTTGCAGACAGCAAATCTGCTCTTTCTCTGCCACTCGGACACCCCCAGAGTCTGCAATCAGTGTCGAATTTAGTTTGCACAATAAATCTCTCCCCATCAAAGGCACTGGACATGCAGGGGTGTAGAGAAAAGCATGCCTCAGCACCTCACCCCCTTCTGGTTTACAATTCAGAGGCACTGTGAACACAAATTACGTGCCCTGATGCAGAAATTGACTCATTAATTTCGCCTGTTAATTGTGGTTGGCACTGCAAATCACATGGACGTATGGCTGACCATGCGGCCCCAGAATCAGCTAAAAACTCAATCAATATCCCCTCCACTAGCATAGGATATTTAGGCATTTTCATAAAGGCTTCACTCTTAAACATTATCGCACATTTATCAGGATGTCATACATTTAACAGAATCAGACATGCACAAAGGAAAGCATGCATTTTCTTCATTGCAGAGAGCAGAAAATACATCAGTATATGTGTGTGTGTTTGTGTTTAGAAAATGTTCACTTCCCTGACTTGTGACCGTTGGTTGCTCGCCCTGGACCCCTCCTCTCTGCTCTCCGTCTCCCTCACTTCAGTCTGCTTGTTGACTTCGCCGGTTCTCCGGGCATTCCCTTGCCCAATGACCATCCTTTTTGCACAGTCTGCATCTGGTACACTTAAATGTCATATGTTCATCAGTCTCGCAGATCCAACAACCCTATCTTTCAGAGTTCATTTCAGTTTCATTCGGATATCTTCCTCCTCCTCTTTTCCATCTTCCCCCTTTCGATTGCTAGTTTCGCTGCGCAGAATAGCCCCCCGGCTTCAACACGGCTTGCACAAACGCCAGCTGCCACTCTCTGTTGGTCTTGGCATTAACTCTTTCCTTCTTCGCCATCTGCATCTCCTCTGCATGCAAAGTGTGTGCTAAAACAGCAGATAGTCATCCACTTTTCCATTCACAGTGTCCTCTCCGACAGTCCTCTTTCTGCAGCTCTCCACTCACTTCATGCCAGCTCGTAGACCCCAGTTTCACTGCCAACAGCCTTCTCAGTTCGTACACGGTAGGGCTGAATTCTTGGCAGAAGGTGACTAATTCGGTAGAACATTTATCACCTGCTTCATTAGGGCTCAGCAATTGAGCCATCGCTTCCTTCATGTCAGTCATAGTCCATGGTCTAAAGACCATAACAGGCCAGTCAGGACCTAAAACTTCAATCAATGGAGCTGTTATATTCATTTTCTTCTTTCACTGGTTGTCTGGTTTTTCTTTTCTTTGTCGGGGGTTTCAGGAATGATTTCTGGTTCTTCCACTGTCACTTATCTCCATTCTGGATCTGCCCATGGTGCTGTTGGTCTTCTCGGTGGAGAGCAGTTGAGGTCAGGGTCCAGTTTCACGGCTTTCAGCTCGATCACGGGAAAGTGTGTATAGGGCGGAGGTACATGTTTAGAAACACAAACATAAAAGCGGTTAGTAGGTCTATGTGAGGCATTTACACTTTCTTCACATTCTTCAACTTTCTTTTCCTCCTTTCTACTTGCTAATTCTTTCTGCATTGTTCTCCTTTCTCTCCTATCTGCTTCCGCTATCCAACAATTCACAGTTCGTTCACATTTCTCACACATATGTCTCACACAACAACCTTTCTGTCTCTCGCTTCCCTCTTCTACTGATTCCTTCACAGCTTTTAATTTCTTAACACTCAATGTTCCCTCTTTTGGAAAACCATGGTATTTAATTAATTTCCCCATATCTTGCATGCATTTTTGGCCATACACTTTTTTAATTTGCCTAAACACCGGTGTATCATATTCAACGAGCTTGCAATGAAACTTTCCCATATCTTCTGGTTTCCTTCTCTGTGGATACCTTTTCCTTCGGCGCGCCTATAATCTGTCAGACGTCTCCAACAGATCCGACTTCCCCTGCCAAAGTCGGGGAGGCAATACTCGCACAGTTTCAATGTTCGGCGGTCGGTCCCTTTCTCCCTCAAATCTAATCGGGGTTAGGGCTGAACTTCTATTGTTCAGGATGATCAGTCACCATCCGCTCACAGGTCCAGAAGACACATCCAAGGAATCCCACTTCTGACACCAAATTGTTGTGGCAAAATTTAAATCAACTCTCATCAGCATAAGAGACAGACTCATTCTCAGGTATAATTAAAAAGAAAGCATTTATTCTTTGCAAAGAAGGTCAGACAGTCATACAGCAACACTGAGTTCCTGCAGAGTGAAACCGACCCAGGAAGAGGGCAGTCCTCCACCTTATATCCCTTTGCTGCTTCAAGGTTACAAAGTCTTGGCAGCTGTAACTTTCCACACATAACAAGGAACACTCTCTATGGGCTGTTTCTCACACATTTAGGACTTAGGTGACCCCCCTTAGGTCATCCTCAGGCATTGTCCCCCTACTATATGGCCTAATGACCCCCTCAGGTCATACTCAGACATCTGTTTCCCACCCAGGTGTCACCCTTCTGAACCCACACAGCAATTCTAAGAAAACACATGCATGTATAGGCATACAGAAGCAATGTTAAATGAAATTTTCCACCACACTACTGTCAAATACTGTACAATAAAGAGAAAGATAAAATACACTAAGATCTGCTTTAATACAAGATAATAAATGAAAGCATTGACTAAATAACTTACTATAGTTTTTTCAGTTTACAGTGTGGATCCTCCAGTAGAGCAGAGGGCAGCTTCACTCCTGAGTCTCCTGGTTTATTACGTCTCAGATCCAGTTCTGTCGGTTGTAAGGGGTTTGATCTCAGAGCTGAAATCAGAGCAGCACAGCCTTCCTCTCCAATACTGCAGTAACACAGCCTGCAGAGAGAGAAGAACATGAATGATCTCTGAGACTGTGTTTAACTTTTAGTGTAAGAGTGTGTTTGTGTGTGTGTTTGTATGAGCTCTACTTTTACTACACACCAGGATCAGTGCTATACAGATTTTAACTTGCCAGCAGCTAAAACATTAAAGGTCCCCTTCTTCGTGATCCCATGTTTTAAACTTTAGTTAGTGTGTAATGTTGTTGTTAGAGTATAAATAATATCTGTAAAATTCTAAAGCTCAAAGTTTAATGCCAAGCGAGATATTTGATTTAACAGAATTTGCCTACAAAAAACGACCCATTTGGACTACAACCTTCTAGTTCCTGTAGTAATGACGTCACTAAAACAGTTTTTTTTTTTACTAACCACCGCCCACATGAATTCACAAACAGGGAGGCGTGGCCTTGTTGCGCTCCGACGGAGAAGAAGGAAGAGCTGTTTGTTTTTGTCGCCATGTCGTTGAAACGCTGTTTTTTTTTTTTTATCTTGGAGGCCAATCATCTTTGTTTGGGCTTCCCAGGGACGCTGTACTTTGAGATTAATGGTAACAATTTAAGTTTAACTCGGTTCCCGAAAACTATAATCCACAGGTAAAACTATGTGCAGCTCATTTTGCTGAGGACAACTTTCTCAATCTCAATCAGTTTAATGCCGGATTCGCACAAAGATTATTCTTGAAAGATGGAGCAGTTCCCTCTTTGTCTGGAGAAGGCGTTGTTTATGGACCACAACTGGTAAGTGTACTTTATTATTTAAGTTGGTGCGTTTAACAGTTTCTGTAACTTATTACACAAAGGGCAATGCCGTTTAGCTTTTGTTAGGGCTGTGCAAAAAAACAAATGCGATTTTCATCGCTGGCCCAATCAGAACCCGTTACATATTTCTGAAGGAGAGGCTTCATAGAACAAGGAAGTCATCAGCCCCTGTGATTGAGGACTTACAAGAAAGAATGTGAGAACAAAATAAAAGTATATAATTTTATGTTTGTAGTTTATTAAGAATATATTTAATTATCCCACAACATAATTTAATATCCACTTGGGGGAGCAGTTAAACAGTTTATTATCAACAATCAAAGCTTACTTTCAAACAAATTTTTAGGCATCCTTACTCCAGTCACACAATCCTTCAGAAATCCTTTTAACAATCTTATTTTCTACCAAAAAAAAAAAAAAAACATTTATTATTATTATCATCATCATTATTATTATTATTAATGTTGAAAAGAGCTGAGAATATTTTTCAGTTTTTTTTAGGGGGAATAAATTGAAAGAACTGCATTGTTTTTACATTTGTTAGAGTTATCTCTATTTGTCACATTTATATTATTTACATCAAGCTTTTGAATGGTATAGTATTGTATATTGTTATTGAAACTTCATAATGTTTCACTTGATTATACATTTAGTCAGGAATTATAGTTTGGAAAAAGTATTTGGAAAAAGTCTAACTAGTAAAATGTTTACACGTTATGTGAAAACTAGTACAAATAAATAAAAAGAGACTTACTCATGTTTATGATCTCTGCTGAATAAAGTGCTTCATTCTTTTTTCTGAGGAAATCCATTTCTTAAATACTCAACCACATCACATCTTTTTGGAGTGATTTATGTCTTATTCCTCTCGTCGCGAAGCAAACAGTAAAATAAAATAAAAACTTGAAGAACAGTCTGGCTGCTTTTTCTTCTGTGTGGGCGTATTCAAGCCGCGCGCTTCAGTTTGAATCTGAATAGCGCGTTAAGCGCGGGGGCGTGGTCACATTAAATATAATGAAGGGAGACATGAAAAATAGACATCGCGTTGTTTTCATATGGATTACTTTATCTCAGAATATTTGTTTTCGGCAGAACTTGTTTAGTTTCAAAGTAGACATTTCAGGCTTTCTATAGATATCTCTCTCATGTCTCTTCGTTGAGTATTCACGGAGTTACAGTTCATTTTAATGACGTGTTTGTACATGATGATCAGCGGAGACAAAGACTGCAGACAGCGCACCTTGTTTGTTATCTTTATTTTATAAGTGCGCAAAGGTTTTTTGTTATTATGTCTGTATCCAAAAAAAACTAGACCCTTTACAGATTCGATTGATGTATTGCTCTTATCTGTACGATTAAAACTGAGAGTGTAATTTAAGTTCTTTTCGGGGTTATCAGGAGAAAATGACTCAAAACGCATATATGCGTTAATCGACTCGAAAGGGTTAAATATTATTGTAGCTCTATGTTTAATCTGACTCTAATTTTTAAGTGATTATTAAATGTAGAATGTGTTTCTAATTAGTAACTAATCACAAATATTGGTTAAAATTAATTTAGGTATTTTATTATTCTGGACACCATTATTCTGGACATCATTTTCTTCCCTCAATGTTGTTCCTAACCTGTATGAGCTTCTTTCTCCTGTGAAACACAAAACATTTATAATTTGAATATTGTTGGTAACCAAAGTTTGGGCACCATTGCTTTTCATTGAGTGGACACAAACATTTCTCAAAATATCTTCAGAAATATTTTTCCACAAATAAAGTCATAAAGTTTTGAAATTGAAAAGTGATGACAGAATTTTCATTTTTGGGTGAACTATCCCTTTAACATGAAATGTTTTTGTTTGGCAGTATTTTCACACAGTTTGTTGTGTTCAATAATATAATAACACTCACCATAGTTTCTCCAGTTTACAGCGTGGATCCTCCAGTAGAGCAGAGAGCAGCTTCACTCCTGAGTCTCCTGGTTTATTACGTCTCAGATCCAGTTCTGTCAGGTGTGAAGGGTTTGATCTCAGAGCTGAAATCAGAGCAGCACAGCCTTCCTCTCCAATACTGCAGTCATACAGCCTGCAGAGAGTGAAGAACATGAACGATCTCTGAGACTGTGTTTAAGTTTTAGGATAAGAGAGTGTTTGAATGAGCACTACTTTTTCTACACACCAGGATCACTGCTATAGAGATTTTAACTAGTCAGCACAAGCACAAGCTAAGAAACTAATAGCAATGCACTCTACTCACATGATTCCTGAAACTGAACTTGTTTATCATTATCATTCTTCAAATTTTTTGTAGTATTGTACATGCAATAATGTTAAAATATTAAGAGTAACATTACAGTATAACTATGACATATTACTCTGGTGTTTATGATTGTGAGGAGGTTGAGAGGGCAGGTGTATTTGGAAAACAGACATCACTTTTGTGTGTGTGTGTGTCTTTGTGTTCACTGCTGTGTGTGTGCACTTTGGATGGGTTAAATGCAGAGCACAAATTCTGAGTATGGGTCACCATACTTGGCTGTATGTCACATCACTGTCACATACTGGTGAGTCTTTAACCTCGAGTGTGAGATAAAAGGTCATTCTTGCCACCTCATATTTTTCTATACATTTCTATATCCATGTAGAAGTTACATTCAATATCCCTTTGTCTGAATTCTCTGAGGGACTCATGTCTTTATGCTGATTGTACTCTATTACTGGTGTGCAGTAATGAGAGAAGCTCTTCCAGATTCTAGCAGTCACTGCAGCTGTGATATTAAAAACATCAAAATATTGTAATTAATTAGATGTAATTAAATTTATTTGTTCATTACATTTATTTTATCATGCATCCTTCACATAGCCGCCCTTATTTTCTCCTTCGAAGGTCTCAGCTGTGATCCCATTTGTTTTTTTCAATAAATGTCATATTACTGTCTTTAATAACATAAAATCTAAAGATTTACGCAATTTTTGTGTTTTTTGGTGTTTTTTATTATTACTTTAGCCCTGAAAGTTCCATATTTTATGTCAAATATGCTTATTTTATGTAATATTTAATATTTCTCATACTTCTGTAAAAACAAATCATTCTAGTAAGTTCAGAGAGCCAAAAACTAACATTTCGGTGGGTTTGGTGACATATGAGTGTATAAAAATATAAAAATATCAATGGCCACTTTGTGACTGTAATACTAATGGCTGCATATAGTCTGAAATCAATAAACCATTGTTTATGTACGAGAGCATCATTTTCAGGTCAGAAAAGCCAAATTAGCGGATTTTTCCTGAAGAATCACACCCCTGATCAATCTTTATCGACAGAGTCATCAATCGGTACAGGTAATTATAGACAGTTTCTTTTACATTATTTCAATAATTTACTAATCAAAAGAAGACATCGCAGTTTAATCCTTCGTGAAATATCTGAAATATAGTTATTGAATGTTTTTATTGTTCACATATGCCTATGTTTTTGATTGATTTGTTTAACTTTATTAGTTGTTTTTACAGAAAAATATGGAAAACGCTGATAAACAAATATGAAAACACTGATAAACAAACTGTCGGCACGAAATTTAATGTGTTTAATGTTACATGAGGGAAAAGATTATACTAATGTCTTAATTTTCTGGCAGCACGTTGCGTATGATTAAGAGTCTGGAGTGAGGTTTGTGATTCCCGGGGAGCCGCTGAGTTGAGTGCCGGTGACGCGGCCTGCTCTCGGGGAAGAGGCGGAGGAAACCGGGGAAAGATGGGGAGGAGCACGGTATCAACACCGCCGACGAGACTAAACAAAACCCAATATAAAAGGTAGGTTAGTGTAGATTTACTGTGGTACTTTAGTAAATTCACAGTTGCCACAGGTGTACCATTATTTTATATTCAACTTTTTAAAAACATGTTATTTTAAAATGATAACCATCAATTTAACATGTTTTATGGTTATATTAAAGTAATACCTTGGTTGTTTTTCATAAGAGTGCATTCCAAGGTCATATAAATCTTAAGTAAATAAATTATCATGGATAATTAAAAGTTCTGATTCTTAGAATGGGCTCGGTGCACAAGATGGCGCGGGGAGCTTCAGCGACACGAGTGTGTGCAAACTTACTTCCGGTCTTGCGACGCTTGCATTTACTTACATACGAAACTTGGCTAGATGAATATAATTACCGTTTTTCAAATTTAACAGCGAATAGTGGTATATCAAAGACATAAGGAAGCATCCTCCCTACATTTTTGCTTGCCTCTGTGTGGAAATTCATCAAGATACAATGCAGATATTTATGCTTTATTCTTTTGTTGATAATGCAGATCAGCATCAGGTTAATCAGTCCACAGGGATTTTTCTTTCAAACACAAACCACTCAAATATGCAATACTTTACATTTTCGGAGTGCTGATTTTGTTCTGACTGTGATCTATAAGATAATAAGGTTTCTGACTGTCAAACGAGATGCTCAGTCTCGTTTATTAACTTTATTTGATAACATAATTATGTTGGCTTGGCAACAAGCCAACATACTGTTATGCTATTTAAACTTATTTTTATTTTTATGTTGGCTTGGCAACAAGCCAACATACTGTTATGCTATTTAAACTTATTTTTATTTTTATGTTGGCTTGGCAACAAGCCAACATACTGTTATGCTATTTAAACTTCTTCTTTTTCTTCTTCTTATTATTTTTCTGAGACTAAACGCTACTCCTCCTAGGGCTTTAAAGCTACAAGCCCCAAACTCGGCAGACACCTGCGGGATAGAGGGGTGCTTGTTGCTATATCTTTTCAGAGTGATCAGACTTAAAGTTTTTTTTTTAATTAATTTTTAAATGTAAAAATACATTACCCATAGACTTACATTGCCTGAGAAAAATTGCGCCCCTAGTTGCAATACCCGTTGCAATACCTGTTAGAGATTAAGGGGAGGAGTCGGGTTTCGTTTAACTTTTAAACAGGTTAAAAATACAAGTAAATAGTACAATTTCCTTCAAACTGACAAGCTAAACCAACATATCTGATTATTACAGGGGTCAGGGCTCATTAATAATTGATTTCTGGGCAGAGAGCAGTCAGAAAGACGAGAGAAGAATCAGCTGCTGCTCAGCTCAGGCATTGTCTACACGGAGCTCACAACGAGCAAATTTATTCTTATTAAAGACCTTTTAAAACGGCGATTGCACGCAATCCACACATTAGAACACACCAAGAGCTAAATTCAGATGTTTCTGAACTGTTTAAAGTAATAACATGATATATTCGCGGCAGCGCAACTGCCCGCGAGCTCACGATGTATTTCTCTGAACACTTGAAGAGAATTTACAGCCTGTCACATTAAAGCACTGTAGCGAAACGGAAAAAAACAATTAGAAGAATATATTATACACATGAAAATGAGTGTTTATATGTGCTTGTGAGATTTGTCAGGCTGAACGTCACATCAATTGCTATCCATCGTCACAACATGGTAAAGTCATTTATATATATTTTTAAGAGCTTCTTAAAATATTAATGCACACAATCCACTCATTAGAACAAAACAAGAGCAAAATCCAGGTGTTTGTTGAGCCGTGCAAAACGAAATATCATTTGACATCAAGGGAGAAAAAGTCACATGACAGCAGCGTTTCGGGGAGAGATCGGATAAATAAATACACATTTCATTCACACTGATAAGCTAAACCAACATATGTTATTATTACCCGATTGGATCTCATTAATACATTATGTCTCAGGCCAAAGAACCGAGAGAAAGACGAGAGAGAAATGAGCACTTCATCAGCAGCCCATATGACAGCGTAATACAGCTTATGAATACTGGAAGGAAAAAAAGTCACGACAGCCTTTTAAATTAAAACAGTGCAGCGAATCAACACAAAACAATTAGAAGAATATATTATAGAGATCAAAATGAGTGCTTGTGTGATCTTTTTGTCTTAGGTGAAAATAACATCCATCTCTCCAGCTTCAGAGGACAGTGATTTCGTCGGTAGATCGGACAAATCAAGTACACGATTATTTCAAAATTCATAATAGCTTGGCGAACATAAACTGTTGAGAAATAAATTGAAAATGGGTAGTATTACTGCTGGATTGAATATTAAAACCCCTTTACTTGCAAACATCGCCGATGGCCCCAGTTTATTATTGTTTCACTTTCACAGCACGTTAAACATCACTCTTACTTGATCTGGACAAACTGTGCATCAATTGAAAGTTTAAAGACTTAAGCTTCGATATTTGACGAATATTTTGATAAAACGTTGTTGCAGTGACAGTTATTTAGTAATTTATGTCAGGAGTGCAAAATAATAAATCCGTATTATGCCACATTTTGAATAGAAATTCACCACTCATTCATATTCAGTCACGTCAGCAGCGGTTTATTTGTGTTCACATAGACTCACTGAACAGCGTCAATAAGGATTTATAGACCAAAGATGCATATTTGCGGAGATATATGGATATATTTACTGATGTTCACTTTATATTTCTTCAGACAGAATCGTAATTTCTATTCATTTTCCACTGGTTTTCGCGATCTGATGATAAACAGCCTCTCCCAGCGATCTGTGTGTGTGTGCAGTGGTGTGAGCTCGTGCTGTGTGTCACTCAGACTCCGATTGGGCCTTCCCAATGTCAATCTTAGAGTGTCATAACCGGACACCGCCACATCGTGTCACATGCTTCCTGTAAACTTTCTGGTTCATATCTTACCACAACACTGAAACACCTCTGTACACACGAAATATCCGAATAATAAACCCGCGATTACGATAGTAAAACTTGGTATGAGATTTTCTTGAGATTTGGGGCGTTTTTATATATAAAAAAAAGGTAACACTTTAAAATAAGGTTCCATTAGTTAATGTTAGTTCATGTATTAATTAACATGAACAAACAATGAATAATACATTTATTACTGTATTTATTCATCTTCGTTAATGTTAGTTAATGAAAATACAGTTATTCATTGTTAGTTCATGGTAATTCACAGTGCATTAACTAATGTTAACAAGCACAACTTTTGATTTAAATAATGCATTAGTAAATGTTGAAATTAACATGAACTAAGACTTATAAATGCTGTAGAAGGATTGTTCTTGCTTAGTTCATGTTAACGAAAGTAGTTAACTAACATTAACTAATGGAACCTTATTCTAAAGTGTTACCAAAAAAAAAAAAAAAGTACATAAGTACATAACTTGTGCAGCAATGAAAAAGGCTACAACTAGCATATTTTTACAATAGTAAATGACCAAATTCCACCCCTGATCGCTAAATGAAGTTATTACAAACACTCGATCTGGATTTAAAGTGAGTTTTTAGTAAAAGTGTACTAATAATTTAATAAATTGTCTGATGTAGCTTGATGCTAACGTGAGCTCTAATGCTACTAATAGCAGGTGCATTTCTTCATAATGCATTTCTGTCACAATAATTTTCATATGTAACAGAAATGAGTCGAACCAGACAAATTAAAGAGTCTATCAAAGCTGTATGCATTGAAACACGAGAGCTGAATTCCTCAGGAAGTTGTAAATCAGTTCGAGTGCCACAAGAACCAAGCAAGATGACCAACTTGTTCACACAACAGCTTTGAACATTAACACCACTAGAGCAATTATTTACAATTTCAATTCGAAGAAGAGATTGTCAAATTTGTTGTTCATAATTGAAATGCAACGCTGGACATCACATGAAAACCCATGAGAGTACTGCACATGAGAGCCCCCCCCCCCACCTAGCAGAACCAGACTGAAATTCCTAAGGGGGGGGGAAGGGCTTTAAACCTCTATCTTCACAGAAAAGTCCTTTGCCAGAGAATGCCAAAGAAACTTCTTTTGTACATGTATATGGACCAGAATTAACTCAAAAAGACTCATAAATGAATCAGTCCATCGCATCACTCCATATTCATTTATGTGTAACCCCCACATTTGACTATCATGTTATAATCACTTATTGTGTATGTTTTTTTAAATAACTATGGTATAGCTGAAGGGTACATAGTCGTGTTTGATATGTGTGTGATTGTATTTTCTTGCTTGATATTGTCCTGACAATCATTTATTTGTAAAATATATCATAATCTGGTAATAGGAATCATGTCCGAAAATTAGACCCTGCAAATTCGGACCACATGCTTGGTAAGATAAACAAATGATTTATGATACCCCCGAGCCAAGACAATATCTGATTGGTCAAGACAACATTTGAGGCGTGGCCAACAGGCCTCTTTAAATACTTTGGACACCATGAAATCTTGCTTTTTAGTCTGCTTTTTAGTCGGCTTTTTAGTCAGCTATGCTGCTGCTATTAGCCATGTCTGTTTCTAGTCTCTAGCTATGCTTCTGCTAGCTTGTAGCTCCTAGCCATGCTGTGTAGTCATCACCGTTCTTTGAGCGCGGTTCCAGCGTGCCTGCCTGCTGCTACTATGCCACGATGAGAAGGAACACAACCTAGTCTCGTCAAACTTTATTTCTTTTCTTTTCCGTTTGAGAGTTTCGTGTTCTGAGTTAAGTTTTGTAACGTCGAGTCTCCGACGCCTGACCTCGGTGCCCGTTCAACTTCTACCAGCCCACAGGACTCTGCACTTTCAGCCAACGCCCAACAACCACGGGCTTCCCAAGACGTCACTTCAGCCACTACTGAACTTCCAGCCAATCAGCGACACCAGGATACCCCTCTCAACGGGAGTCCCTTTCACAGGAAACGAAGGCAACGTATCCCCAGATATTTGTTGTGCTGGTGTATCTAATATAATTTTAGTCACATTGAGGAACTCAATGCGAGGGCTAATTACGTGATTGATGGTTGTTCATGTCTATGCAATTTAACGTATTGCTGTGAACTTGGGATTCTATATTTCCATTCTCTTAAACTCATCTTTCCCTAACTTTCGATCTTCCTGCAACTTGTGTGAATTTTTAATGGTGGAGAATGCGGGCAGTTTAATCTAAATTGTGAGCATAAACCAAGTTATTTAATCTTTGATTTTGCTAAAGGAATGAAAGCTGAGAAGCTTGCGAGACGTGAGTATGTGTGTGTGAGACCCGTGACGTAAGCAGCGCGTGCCCCCTCGAATGAAACAGCTAGAGCAGATGTGTGTAATGCCTTGTTTTATAGCTGATTTGATTTCACTGCGTGTTCCAGTGTCTCAAACGCTATCTCAGTCACTGTTTGCTGAACGGAGCTAAACTGTTAGTGTTTCAAAAGAGATATAAATCGGTGAATAAAGAATAGTTTTGAGCGTGTCCCTCAATCTATTTATCAGAGCCCCCGTATTCATATTTCATATTGTTTGATTGCCAGTGCGTGTTCCACTGCCGAATCAAATTTTATATTTGACTCCCCTAAGTTAACGTTAAATATTAGAGAATAATGTTTGCCCGTTTGTGTCTGTTCACAAAGTGAATGCAATCTCACGTAACACTGCGTGTGCCCGAGAGTTATTTGAATGGGAGTGTTTTAAAAGCTTGATCAAGTAAATTTTAACTGTGTACCAACAGCGAAGGAAAACGTTTGTGTTTGTGTCCAGAGAAACTGGCACCGAGATTCAGATCGCTATCACTGTGTCCCCCTAACTACAGCAAAAGCTGCTATATCTGAAATAAGATAAATTTAACTCTATACAAACTGAGAGTTTAAGTGCCACATCGCAAAACAACTAAAGGCGGTGTTGTTATTTGTACAGTGTTGAAATGAGCCGACATTTCTTGTAACATGCTTAACTGTATTTGCAACAATGCAACGATTCATGTGCTAACGTTAATTCACCTACGTTACACACTACGAGTGTGTTTTGGTTGCCATAGTGACGCCCGTGACCCGGAAGCCTTAACGTACTTCCAGAGCAACTCTGAACTGTGCACGCGCAGCGCACCAGTGTAAACAAACTCCACGGTGTTGCTAAGCTAACGAAACCATTGCATTTACATTGAAGTCTATGCTAAAGCCACTAGCCTCAAAGGTTAGCCGTTAGCATTACAATCCAGTGGATGAATAGAGTGTGTTTTGGGCGACGCTGACGTGATTTAACCCTTTAAACATCTTAACTAACACTTGTTAGTCTCTTTCTCTTTTATTGCTCTCTTTTCTCACTAAACCACTTATTTTCATTTTACTAGAAAGGGAAATACTGACTCACAATTACTAATTGTCAAATTGAAATTTAATTGAAACATTAAATTTATTTTGAAGCATTTAAAATTTCCCTCTCAGCTCATTTCACATGATCTTTTATTTCTAGTATTCTCTTTTTGGCCTAATTATTTTAGGAATGAATAAGCCTTGAACTTTGGAAGTTTAAGTAAACTTATTCTTCCTAATTTATTTATTACCCATCTGAATATATGCTATTCAGACCTTTACTTATTTGAATGCGTTTTACCCCTCTTCCTGTTTTGGTTATACACTTAACCACTATTGTTTTACTTATTGATTTCCTCTTTTTAATTTCATTTTTGCATATTTTGCCCATTTATTAATTTTTTTTTATTTTACTATTTCTTACCATTTCTTTACTTTGTGTATCCTACCCTGGGAACGACAAACCTGAGCCCTAAAAGGAGACATTGTTATCCCTCACTATGAGTTCAAATAAATTAGAAAGACAACTCTCTTTCACTTAAAGTTTATTTTATTTGATTAGTTGTGCAGCAACTAACACAACGCTCTCCTTGTAGTTGAGATAACCGCTACTGAGACTTACCATCTCCGTCCTCTCTCTCCTTTACTTTCCTCTTCTCTTTTTACATTTGTAGGACATGTAAGAACCATCAATCAATTCTAAGTGAATTAAATACACAATCGTGCCAAAGACGATGAATCATCCTTATGAATTTTGATTGTAATCATCCTCTCATTTGTTCTTCCTAACCTCCCTACATTTGGAAACGCAATCCAAGTTTTAGCATCTCATCCAACGTTGAGATAAATTTAATAGAGATACGTGTTGAACAACTGTCGCCTTTGCAGCTTCCCTGGTGAGCGGTCCAACTGAAAGGTGTATGGTGTCAATCCTGTCAGACTAAGCAAAGAGATATCAGAATTATTATTTTATTCTTTTGTCCAAAGCAAGAAATATAATAATATTGTTTATGTTTTTGATAACATTTAATTGGGAAAAAAATAATTTTCCTCATTTGAAAAACAGAAATTTTGCTTGTCATTTGAATTTGTTTTTCACCTCTGTCTCTCTTTTCCTCTTCCTCATTAGAGTGACAAAGTCTTTGCATCTCTAGTCTACTTAGACACCCTGAGACCAACACAGTCATCACCACATTTCACTAGTGGTTCACAATCACTGATACAACACTTAGTTGTCCCACCACACATAGGCTTTTACTCCACACAGATCTGTGTCAGTCTCTCTTCTCCCCAGCGTGCCAACATGCCGCAGACTGCAGACCCCATTTCCCATGGGGAAGATGTGAACATTTGGCTGAGAGGCATGACAGACAGCCTCACTCCAAAGACATTTGAACTGTTATTATTTTTAATAATAATCCTAATCCTGAGAAGATTCCTGACACAAGATTCAAGCCAGAACAACAACCACGAGGAGCTAGTCAAGATCACGAGCTCACTAAGCTATGCCTTCACAGCCCAGCTGAAACTGTGCGACAAGCACATCACCCACCTTCAAGAGGAGCTGACACGTGCTCAACATCGCATAGACAAGCTGGAAGTGAAAGTTCAAGATCAACTCAAAGCACCCAGCGAGAGGGAGCGGGAAACAACGGAACAAGTTATGAAGCTCCAAGCAGCCCTGGCAGCAGCTCAGCTCGACCAGCAACATGCAACGGCTGCTCAGAAAGACCTGGTAAACAGACTCCAGTATGCCGAACAGCTACTAGAGAAAGCCAAGATAGACATCAGAAACAAGAATTCTGAAAATAGTGCTTTGAAAGACCACCTTGAAAGGTACAGAACTGAAACGGACAATCTGACCCAACAACTAGACGATACCAACGATGAGCTCTACATGGTCAGAAAAGAACTCCAAAATGCTTACAAGCACAAACAAGAGCCAAGGAAAGAAAAACCTCTCTTAGCCTCATCACTGCTGAGCAGAGCGGAGTCCCACGTCCAAGAACTGGCATATGATGAAAGGAGCGAAGGGCCACAACCCAAAACCTCACCTGCCTTCGCCACACAACCCTTTCCTGCCAACGAAGGAGAACCTCCCATCCAAGGCCTTGGAGCTGAACACGGGATGACCATCAAAGACCTCAACAAGCTGTCTGAAAACATCAGCAGGTTCAATCCGAACTCCACAGAGGGCCACGACATCCAAGCTTACCTGCGAGATATCGAATTTCACCTGGAAGTGAGACCTCATGTGACTGACAGAGACTGGTTATACCTCCTTAGAGCCACGTCCAGTCCCGAGGTACGACACTTTCTAGATCGACAGCCCAGTCAAACCAAGTCAAACTACCAGCGACTTCGTGAGGTCCTGATTAAAGAGTTTACAGACCCAGAGTCTGAACATGGACTGTTAACTGCCTTGGAAACCAAACAAGGTCGTCAAGAGACTCCACAAGCTTACTACAACCGACTCCGACAAGCCTACTTTGGTGCACACAACAACCCTGACCTTGAAGAGGATGTGAACTTCAAAACCCTCTTCCTAAAGAATCTGCACCCTGGAGTCAGTCACCATCTAGGTGTCATGGCCTGTCCGAACTCCATGACTATCCAACAGTTGCGTGACCTAACACAGAAGGCCTATAACAAGTAGAAGTTGGCCTCAAAGAAAGGTAACAGAACCTCCACACTCTTGAACTCTGTCAACAAAGACTCAAGCCTTGCACTGGACGACACCCAGTGGCATCACAACACCAGAGTCTTCCATCAAGAGCACAGAGAACGTGATGCCCATATCCACGACCGCTTTCAGCCCAACTGCTGGAAAAATCCATGGGACCAGCCACGCTTCTCAAGAAACCAAAAGGATAAGAACATCTGGAAACCTAACCAGATATCCAAAGGTAATCACCTGGCTCATCCAAGAGCAACTCGTGTGGGTAAGCGACAACAAAACCCACCTCAGCACCACTCAGACATGCACAGTGCTGAGTATGCACAAGAACATGACCACTTACCATCAGAAGACATGGAACAAGTCATGAAACAACTGAGAGAGTTCTTTCAAGACAATTTACATGCAGGTGACCACAAAGTTGAGTCATGCTCGCTGTGACCAGCGACAGAACGGAAGGCCGATGATCACCTGGTGCACCACATCAGAGATGACAAGCACCTGTTCAACAACGACCCAGAACGAACAAGTCTTTCACGGCCAACCGTTGATGAAAAATCTGAGGTACTAAAGGACATCACCTCAGTCACTAACAAACTGTCAAATGAACTCCAACTCCAAGAACCACATTCCCTGTCTGTGCAACAGCAACCACCAGAGCACAGAAGGTCAGAAAGTCTGCTACAGCCAGAAGGCATCACAAGAAGAATGCAACATAGGAGACAAAGTTTTGCAACCCAGCTGCACACAGCCATGCCAAACTGCCTCCGACTGTCTGCTAAAGAACTTCCTGCCTTGCTGGACTGACCCTCATTAGACCATGGACACGCCCTCATCCAAGCCAAGGATGCTGAGAGCCAGTCTTCAGTGACATACTAGGAAAAGGGGGAGACAACACAGACTTGAACAGATCTGACCACACATGCACTACACCAGTAACACACACAACATTACCTACACCCAGAGGCAAACACATCTACTGATAACACATTCAACAAACATATTCTTCCCACAGGTAGAATATCCAACTTTTAGTGTAACAACGTTACACACACCCACCATGAAGAAACGTGCAGCCATCCTCACAATAGGTAGAACACCTGACACCAAGTTAAGGTTCACGACACACTAGCTGCACCTGACATCCTAGCTCAATAGTAGTTGTAACACATGCTAGGAAAACCCACAGCAGCCTTGTTTTGTTTTGTTCTTCTTTTACCTATCCTTCTCCTTCCCCTCTTTCCTGAGTAGGTGAAACGCCTAGACACCCTGCGAGGGTCGAAGGTCTGATATTAGGATTGACTCGCAACACCTAATATCCGCCAGCCACTCTAAACTGAATGGAAGCCAGAGAGCTCCATGCATGATAGGTCAATTCATTGAATTGAAAATGAGCTTACTAGAAAACTAATGGTAAACGTGTAAAGTAAGACAACCTAGAAGAACCAAACAAAGTTAACCACAAATTTGATTGATGAATCAAAGTAAAACAACAATTTCCTAGACGATCTAAACTATCCTCAATGTGCTAAACTACATTGACTAATTGAACTTAACCACGTGTACCTAAATAACCTGATGCCTGCACCAGTACAGTAACTGTCATGGAGGTGTTGTCTTGCTGTTTGCTGTGTTTGTCTGCTTCTTCTGCCTTTGTTTCTCCAGCGATCGACGATGTCTTCACCTAAACACCTCGCCGATCGAAAGGGGGATATATGTAACAGAAATGAGTCGAACCAGACAAATTAAAGAGTCTATCAAAGCTGTATGCATTGAAACACGAGAGCTGAATTCCTCAGGAAGTCGTAAATCAGTTCGAGTGCCACAAGAACCAAGCAAGATGACCAACTTGTTCACACAACAGCTTTGAACATTTGAACACCACTAGAGCAATTATTTACAATTTCAATTCGAAGAAGAGATTGTCAAATTTGTTGTTCATAATTTAAATGCAACGCTGGACATCACATGAAAACCCATGAGAGTACTGCACATGAGAGGCCCCCCCCCACCTAGCAGAACCAGACTGAAATTCCTAAGGGGGGGGGAAGGGCTTTAAACCTCTATCTTCACAGAAAAGTCCTTTGCCAGAGAATGCCAAAGAAACTTCTTTTGTACATGTATATGGACCAGAATTAACTCAAAAAGACTCATAAATGAATCAGTCCATCGCATCACTCCATATTCATTTATGTGTAACCCCCACATTTGACTATCATGTTATAATCACTTATTGTGTATGTTTTTTTAAATAACTATGGTATAGCTGAAGGGTACATAGTCGTGTTTGATATGTGTGTGATTGTATTTTCTTGCTTGATATTGTCCTGACAATCATTTATGTGTAAAATATATCATAATCTGGTAATAGGAATCATGTCCGAAAATTAGACCCTGCAAATTCGGACCACATGCTTGGTAATATAAACAAATGATTTATGATACCCCCGAGCCAAGACAATATCTGATTGGTCAAGACAACATTTGAGGCATGGCCAACAGGCCTCTTTAAATACTTTGGACACCATGAAATCTTGCTTTTTAGTCTGCTTTTTAGTCGGCTTTTTAGTCAGCTATGCTGCTGCTATTAGCCATGTCTGTTTCTAGTCTCTAGCTATGCTTCTGCTAGCCTGTAGCTCCTAGCCATGCTGTGTAGTCATCACCGTTCTTTGAGCGCGGTTCCAGCGTGCCTGCCTGCTGCTACTATGCCACGATGAGAAGGAACACAACCTAGTCTCGTCAAACTTTATTTCTTTTCTTTTCCGTTTGAGAGTTTCGTGTTCTGAGTTAAGTTTTGTAACGTCGAGTCTCCGACGCCTGACCTCGGTGCCCGTTCAACTTCTACCAGCCCACAGGACTCTGCACTTTCAGCCAACGCCCAACAACCACGGGCTTCCCAAGACGTCACTTCAGCCACTACTGAACTTCCAGCCAATCAGCGACACCAGGATACCCCTCTCAACGGGAGTCCCTTTCACAGGAAACGAAGGCAACGTATCCCCAGATATTTGTTGTGCTGGTGTATCTAATATAATTTTAGTCACATTGAGGAACTCAATGCGAGGGCTAATTACGTGATTGATGGTTGTTCATGTCTATGCAATTTAACGTATTGCTGTGAACTTGGGATTCTATATTTCCATTCTCTTAAACTCATCTTTCCCTAACTTTCGATCTTCCTGCAACTTGTGTGAATGTGTGTGTGCGTGCGTTTATGTGTTAGATTAGTTTATATGTCTTAGATTTATCTAATAAAGCCTTATTCATATTGAAAAGAGAAGTATCTTGTGTTTTGTGCTTACAAGTTAATGTCTTAAACTGCCGATCTTGTTACTGTGCTAATTGATAGTGTTTCACTATAGTTTGGATATTAGTATCCAGCGCAGATTTGATGTTAAACGGCTCGTTCACTGACCAGCCGTGAAACAGTGATTCTGTTCAAATTCCCTTTAAAATCTTAAATGATTCCCTTTGAGCTAAATAGACCTGTTTCCCTTACACATAGTAAGACTTTTGATAAATAAGGGCTAAATGCATACTGAGACTAAGTGAGATAGCAGTTTAGTGGATTGTAAAGTTTGAAATAACCACAACAAAGGCTGATAAAAGTGTAATAAAAGCAAAAGAATAATGATAAAAGAATAATGCAGATAATGTTTCATACCTGGCGGAGGTTCGAAAGACTCATTTGGTGAGAACAATATAATCATGAAACGGGGAGTTTTCAAAGCCAACACACATACAGAGAGCACAGGAATGTTTGCATGTGAGATTTTACAGAGATGACAAGTGCCATAAATCAATTTGATTAGCCTTCTCTAAAAACACAAATGACATGGCCTTAGAAAATATTTCATAAAATTCAGTTTTACAGATTAGATTATGAAATTTTCATATGAAGCTTTGGTAGAATTGTGGCTTTAGCTACACTGTGTTGCTAAACTCATATCCTACATCAACAATTTTTTTTAATAAATTAAAAAAATATGTTTTTTATATTTTTATTTTTGTTTTTATGTTTGAGCTTATATATCTCTATTATCACAACAGTCTGAGTGATTCTGATTCCTGAACAGTAAACTTTCAAGTTTGAATGTTGATTATGTATCTAGTCAGAAAGAATCATGAGCAAAAACATTTTTATGTCATTCTGTCTCCATGCCAAAAAATTGGGTGACTGGTAAGGGGTTTTAAAAGAGACTGCATTTACCTGCTGCTTTTAGTAAATTAGATTTTAATGGGAAATGAAGGCCACATTGCTTATGTTGTCCACACGATGGCGCCACAGGATAAATACTAAATACTTCAAGATATATTCAGAGACAAAGCAGTTGGTAAATTAAATCACTTTAATATTCAAATCGAGTATCATGATCAACTTCCATTTTATTTCTCAACAGTTTATGTTCAATAGCTAATTCTGTTGAAGCTATTGTCATAGCCTAGGCTTTTTATTAGAACAGAAGCCAGCAGGGGTCCATAGAAAATTGCTTGGTGAATAGAAACGAAAACAGCCATGTGAACATAAACCTTTGATATATAAATCGGAAGTTGATCATGATACCGGATTTGAATATTAAAGTAACTTTATTTATCAGCGGAGCACAGAAGTTTGCCTTAGTTTCACTTTTAAATCGGTTAAAAATAAGTGAATACATAAATTGCCTCTTTTCAAGTAAATTATGAGTCCTTCTGTGGGTACTATTATATGTACAATGTGAAAATAGATAACTAATACAGTGTCCACTCTTTAATTTTTCAGTACTATATGTTGTCAGTACTATTAAAATAAGATCAAATTGAATGGTATTTAGGAGATTATAGTTTTTGCATTATAACTATATTGGGCCTTATTGAAGTTTATTTAAAAAAATAATGAATATTTATAATTTTTTTATTAGAGAAAAATATGCATGACTTATTTCGCATCCAGCTAGAAAACCGTGTCGTAGCTGTTATCATAGCCTAGGCTTTTTATTAGAAAAGAAAACAGCAAGGGACCATGGAAAAAAACTGTTACAGGTGTATTTTTTGTTATTATTAATTATTTTTGTATCGGGGCAGCTCAAGTATGTTGGGTGCACAAGTACTGTGGCTCTTTTGCCCCATGGCCAAGCCAACATCAAAGTTAGTTCACTAACTTTTAATTCTAGTTATGTTGGCTTGGCAACAAGCCAACATACTGTTATGCTATTTAAACTTATTTTTATTTTTATTTTCTTTTTCTTTATTATTATTCTTCTGAGAAAAAAATTCTAAACGCTACTCCTCCTAGGACTTTAAAGCCACAAGCCCCAAACTCGGCAGACACCTGCGGGATAGAGGGGTGGTGTGTGCTATATCTTTTCAGAGTGATCAGACTTAAAGTTTTTTTTTTATTAATTTTTAAATGTAAAAATTCATTACCCATAGACTTACATTGTCTGAGAAAAATTGCGCCCCTACAGTTGCAATGAGATTTAGGGGAGGGTCTCAACGGAGCTCACAACGAGTGAATTCATTCTTATTTAAGACCTTTTAAAACGGCGATTGCACGCAATCCACACGTTAGAACACACCAAGAGTTAAATTCAGATGTTTCTGAACTGTTTAAAGTAATAACATGATATATTCGCGGCAGCCAAATGTCCGCGAGCTCGCGATTTCTCTGAACACTTGAAGTCCACATGACAGCCGTGTTTCGGGGCGAGATCGGACAAATAAATAGGCTACACATTTCATTCACACTGACAAGCTAAACCAACAAATGTTATTATTACCGGGTCAGATCTCATTTATAAACTAGAATTAAAAGTTAGTGAACTAACTTTGATGTTGGCTTGGCCATCTTGGCCATGGAGCAAAAGAGCCAAAGTACTTGTGTGCCCAACATTGAGTTGCCCCGCTGCAAAATTAATACACATAATAATGCCATAAAAAAATACACCTGCAACAGTCTTTTTCCATGCTACCTTGCTGTTTTCTTTTTTTAATAAAAAGCCTGGGCTATGATAACAGCTATGACAGGGTTGTCTAGCTGGATGTGAAATAAGTCATGCCTATTTTTCTCATGTATGTATTTCACAGTCCTGCCACTGTCGCATTGTGGGCAACGACACACAAGATAACTGAAACAATGCATTTTAAATCAAGGAGATCATAAGGGGTCCAAGCACAATGGTTTGTATAGATGATGCAGTTACACACTGTTTAAAATTGTTTAATTTGTACTGTATGTTCATTCTATTTATTTATTTGTGCTATTTACATAATGTTTACATTTTTTTAAGTTTGTTTTTGTTAATGTAAAATAGCACTGCATAGTCTTCACTGTAAGATAAAATACACAATCAAACCAAAATGTATTCAGACACCTTCAACATTTCTCACATAATCACAGTTTATTTGCTGTAGTTTAGAAACTGGTAATAATATATGACAATAACTCAGAACAAATTCATCTTGATAATTTCGGATAACTTTGATAAAAAGATATGTAATGGAATCAACCAAAACTTCAGACAGCTGTCAGTATGACAATATTTACACAACTATCAATACTTTGTTGAACAGTTACCAAGCAAGAAATGCTTAATTTGGTTCAGTCTGTGGTGTGAAAAGGTTGCATTAACAATTAAAGAAAGAAACACTTAAGCAAAACATGGGCAGGTCCTTAATTATTATTTTTTTAAATCAATTTCACTGGTAGCCTACAGTATGAAGAATTAGTGGGTATAATATTTCACAGATCACTATTTTGCCATACTCACTTACATAAATGAACTAGTGGCCTGCGCCCACTAGTAAAACAATTCTATCTGATTTTTGGATTGACTTTGGATAAATTCTTGTACTACAAGGTAATTCAGTCAAGAGCAGTGAGTGATTTACTTTCATTTTCATACATTAAAGACTCTGACAGCAGAGCTAGTAAATTAGGCGCGGTCCCTTTAAGAGACAAACGCATCCATTATGATGATACACATCCGATTTTTTTTTTGCAACTCTTTACTTTCACTTAAGACATAACCACATACTTATTCGAACACACTTTCCAACACGGGTATTTCGACATATTTTGTATGTATTTGTTGTCGGTACAAAAGCAAGAAGACTTTGAGACGCGTCTCTGCTTGCTCCCTGAACAACACCGCGCTGCTGAATTGAGCTCTTTCGCTTTTCGCTCTTTTTTCTGTTTATTTAAACTGCGATTTGAATTTGTTCGTTCAGGTCCAGGAGGAAGTGAACGTCCTGAACGACAGCTCTGTTCAGTGTTGCTGTCCCTGTCCGCGATACGCACGGCTCTCTCTCGTGCACACGCGCCATCAGCTGCTCAGTTCAGTTTCCCGCAGCGCTGGGCTGAAGCCAACTTGATGTGTTGAATGCTCGGAGCACGTTATAAAACGTATTCTTAAAATACACATTTCTGTTTTAATAAATGGTCATATTAAATCATAGCATAACACATAAGTAGGTACAAAAATAATCAGTGATGCATGCGACCCTTTTGGTCTCAGTGTAGCTCCCTGCTTTACCATGTTATGCAACGCTGAGCAATTGCTGCGACGTTAAGCCTGACAGAGAAATCTCACAAGCACATATAAACACTCATTTTCATATGTGTAATATATTCTTCTAATTGTTTTGTGCCGTTTCGCTGCAGTGTTTTAATGTGAAAGGCTGTAAATGTGTACTTCAAGTGTTCAGAGAAATACATCGCGAGCTCGCTGTGACGTTCAGCCTGATGATTCAGTTAGAAACCAGCTAAGACCAAAGTGACAGTGGCCAAAACTACTTTAAAACCATATAATATATTATTCTAATTGTTTTGTGCCGTTTCGCTGTAGTGTTTTAATGTGAAAGGCTGTAAATTCTCTGTGGACTTCAAGTGTTCAGAGAAATACATCGCCAGCTCGCGAGCAGTTGGCTGCCGCGAATATATAATGTTATTACTTTAAACAGTTCAGAAACATCTGAATTTAGCTCTTGGTGTGTTCTAAGGTGTGGATTGCGTGCAATCGCGTTTTTAAAAGGTCTTAAATAAGAATGAATTCGCTAGTTGTGAGCTCCTTGTAGACAGCCTGGGCTGAGCAGCAGTATTTTTAACCAGTTTAAAAGTGAAACGAAACCCGACTCCGCCCCTAAATCTCATTGCAACTGTAGGGGCGCAATTTTTTTTTTTTTTTTTACATTTAAAAATTAATAAAAAAAAAACTTTAAGTCTGATCACTCTGAAAAGATATAGCACACACCACCCCTCTATCCCGCAGGTGTCTGCCGAGTTTGGGGCTTGTGGCTTTAAAGCCCTAGGAGGAGTAGCGTTCAGAATTTTTTTCTCAGAAGAATAATAATAATAACTAGAATTAAAAGTTAGTGAACTAACTTTGATGTTGGCTTGGCCATCTTGGCCATGGAGCAAAAGAGCCAAAGTACTTGTGTGCCCAACATTGAGTTGCCCCGCTGCAAAATTAATACAAATAATAATGCCATAAAAAAATACACCTGCAACAGTCTTTTTCCATGCTCCCTTGCTGTTTTCTTTTTTTAATAAAAAGCCTGGGCTATGATAACAGCTATGACAGGGTTGTCTAGCTGGATGTGAAATAAGTCATGCCTATTTTTCTCGTGTATGTATTTCACAGTCCTGCCACCGTCGCGTTGTGGGCAACGACACACAAGATTACTGAAACAATGCATTTTAAATCAAGGAGATCATAAGGGGTCCAAGCACAATGGTTTGTATAGATGATGCAGTTACACACTGTTTAAAATTGTTTAATTTGTACTGTATGTTCATTCTATTTATTTATTTGTGCTATTTACATAATGTTTACTTTTTTTAAGTTTGTTTTTGTTAATGTAAAATAGCACTGCATAGTCTTCACTGTAAGATAAAATACACAAACCAAAATGTATTCAGACACCTTCAACATTTCTCACATAATCACAGTTTATTTGCTGTAGTTTAGAAACTGGTAATAATATATGACAATAACTCAGAACAAATTCATCTTGATAATTTCGGATAACTTTGATAAAAAGATATGTAATGGAATCAACCAAAACTTCAGAAAACTGTCAGTATGACAATATTTACACAACTATCAATACTTTGTTGAACAGTTACCAAGCAAGAAATGCTTCATTTGGTTCAGTCTGTGGTGTGAAAAGGTTGCATTAACAATTAAAGAAAGAAACACTTAAGCAAAACATGGGCAGGTCCTTAATTATTATTTTTTTAAATAAATTTCACTGGTAGCCTACTGTATGAAGAATTAGTGGGTATAATATTTCACAGATCACTATTTTGCCATACTCACTTACATAAATGAACTAGTGGCCTGCACCCACTAGTAAAACAATTCTATCTGATTTTTGGATTGACTTTGGATAAATTCTTGTACTACAAGGTAATTCAGTCAAGAGCAGTGAGTGATTTACTTTCATTTTCATACATTAAAGACTCTGACAGCAGAGCTAGTAAATTAGGCGCGGTCCCTTTAAGAGACAAACGCATCCATTATGATGATACACATCCGATTTTTTTTTTTTTTGCAAATCTTTACTTTCACTTAGGACATAACCACATACTTATTCGAACACACTTTCCAACACGGGTATTTCGACATATTTTGTATGTATTTGTTGTCGGTACAAAAGCAAGAAGACTTTGAGACGCGTCTCTGCTTGCTCCCTGAACACCAGAACACCGCGCTGCTGAATTGAGCTCTTTTGCTTTTCGCTCTTTTTTCTGTTTATTTAAACTGCGATTTGAATTTGTTCGTTCAGGTCCAGGAGGAAGTGAACGTCCTGAACGACAGCTCTGTTCAGTGTTGCTGTCCCTGTCCGCGATACGCGCGGCTCTCTCTCGTGCACACGCGCCATCAGCTGTTCAGTTCAGTTTCCCGCAGCGCGGGGCTGAAGCGCGAGCTTACTGTGACGTTCCGCCTGATGATTCAGTTAGAAACCAGCTAAGACCAGCGTGACAGTGGCCAAAACTACTTTAAAACCATTTAATATATTATTCAAATTGTTTTGTGCCGTTTCGCTGCAGTGTTTTAATGTGAAAGGCTGTAAATGTGTACTTCAAGTGTTCAGAGAAATACATCGCCAGCTCGCGAGCAGTTGGCTGCCGCGAATATATAATGTTATTACTTTAAACAGTTCAGAAACATCTGAATTTAGCTCTTGGTGTGTTCTAAGGTGTGGATTGCGTGCAATCGCGTTTTTAAAAGGTCATAAATAAGAATGAATTCGCTCGTTGTGAGCTCCTTGTAGACAGCCTTCAGCCTGATGATTCAGTTAGAAACCAGCTAAGACCAGCGTGACAGTGGCCAAAACTACTTTAAAACCATTTAATATATTATTCTAATTGTTTTGTGCCGTTTCGCTGCAGTGTTTTAATGTGAAAGGCTGTAAATTCTCTGTGGACTTCAAGTGTTCAGAGAAATACATTGCCAGCTCGCGAGCAGTTGGCTGCCGCGAATATATAATGTTATTACTTTAAACAGTTCAGAAACATCTGAATTTAGCTCTTGGTGTGTTCTAAGGTGTGGATTGCGTGCAATCGCGTTTTTAAAAGGTCATAAATAAGAATGAATTCGCTCGTTGTGAGCTCCTTGTAGACAGCCTGGGCTGAGCAGCAGTATTTTTAACCAGTTTAAAAGTGAAACGAAACCCGACTCCGCCCCTAAATGTCATTGCAACTGTAGGGGCGCAATTTTTTTATTTTTTTTTTACATTTAAAAATTTATAAAAAAAAAACTTTAAGTCTCATCACTCTGAAAAGATATAGCACACACCACCGCTCTATCCCGCAGGTGTCTGCCAAGTTTGGGGCTTGTGGCTTTAAAGCCCTAGGAGGAGTAGCGTTCAGAATTTTTTTCTCAGAAGAATAATAATAATAAAAATAATAAAAATAAAAATAAGTTTAAATAGCATAACAGTATGTTGGCTTGTTGCCAAGCCAACATAACTAGAATTAAAAGTTAGTGAACTAACTTTGATGTTGGCTTGGCCATCTTGGCCATGGAGCAAAAGAGCCAAAGTACTTGTGTGCCCAACATTGAGTTGCCCCGCTGCAAAATTAATACACATAATAATGCCATAAAAAAATACACCTGCAACAGTCTTTTTCCATGCTCCCTTGCTGTTTTCTTTTTTTAATAAAAAGCCTGGGCTATGATAACAGCTATGACAGGGTTGTCTAGCTGGATGTGAAATAAGGCATGCCTATTTTTCTCGTGTATGTATTTCACAGTCCTGCCACCGTCGCGTTGTGGGCAACGACACACAAGATTACTGAAACAATGCATTTTAAATCAAGGAGATCATAAGGGGTCCAAGCACAATGGTTTGTATAGATGATGCAGTTACACACTGTTTAAAATTGTTTAATTTGTACTGTATGTTCATTCTATTTATTTATTTGTGCTATTTACATAATGTTTACTTTTTTTAAGTTTGTTTTTGTTAATGTAAAATAGCACTGCATAGTCTTCACTGTAAGATAAAATACACAATCAAACCAAAATGTATTCAGACACCTTCAACATTTCTCACATAATCACAGTTTATTTGCTGTAGTTTAGAAACTGGTAATAATATATGACAATAACTCAGAACAAATTCATCTTGATAATTTCGGATAACTTTGATAAAAAGATATGTAATGGAATCAACCAAAACTTCAGACTGTCAGTATGACAATATTTACACAACTATCAATACTTTGTTGAACAGTTACCAAGCAAGAAATGCTTCATTTGGTTCAGTCTGTGGTGTGAAAAGGTTGCATTAACAATTAAAGAAAGAAACACTTAAGCAAAACATGGGCAGGTCCTTAATTATTATTTTTTTAAATAAATTTCACTGGTAGCCTACTGTATGAAGAATTAGTGGGTATAATATTTCACAGATCACTATTTTGCCATACTCACTTACATAAATGAACTAGTGGCCTGCACCCACTAGTAAAACAATTCTATCTGATTTTTGGATTGACTTTGGATAAATTCTTGTACTACAAGGTAATTCAGTCAAGAGCAGTGAGTGATTTACTTTCATTTTCATACATTAAAGACTCTGACAGCAGAGCTAGTAAATTAGGCGCGGTCCCTTTAAGAGACAAACGCATCCATTATGATGATACACATCCGATTTTTTTTTTTGCAAATCTTTACTTTCACTTAAGACATAACCACATACTTATTCGAACACACTTTCCAACACGGGTATTTCGACATATTTTGTATGTATTTGTTGTCGGTACAAAAGCAAGAAGACTTTGAGACGCGTCTCTGCTTGCTCCCTGAACACCAGAACACCGCGCTGCTGAATTGAGCTCTTTTGCTTTTCGCTCTTTTTTCTGTTTATTTAAACTGCGATTTGAATTTGTTCGTTCAGGTCCAGGAGGAAGTGAACGTCCTGAACGGCAGCTCTGTTCAGTGTTGCTGTCCCTGTCCGCGATACGCGCGGCTCTCTCTCGTGCACACGCGCCATCAGCTGCTCAGTTGTTTCCCGCAGCGCGGGGCTGAAGCGCGAGCTCACTGTGACGTTCCGCCTGATGATTCAGTTAGAAACCAGCTAAGACCAGCGTGACAGTGGCCAAAACTACTTTAAAACCATTTAATATATTATTCAAATTGTTTTGTGCCGTTTCGCTGCAGTGTTTTAATGTGAAAGGCTGTAAATGTGGACTTCAAGTGTTCAGAGAAATACATCGCCAGCTCGCGAGCAGTTGGCTGCCGCGAATATATCATGTTATTACTTTAAACAGTTCAGAAACATCTCAATTTAGCTCTTGGTGTGTTCTAACGTGTGGATTGCGTGCAATAGCGTTTTTAAAATGTCTTAAATAGGAATGAATTCGCTTGTTGTCGGCTCCGTGTAGACAGCCTGAGCTGAGCAGCAG
Organism: Carassius auratus; assembly: GCF_003368295.1. NCBI lineage: Eukaryota > Metazoa > Chordata > Actinopteri > Cypriniformes > Cyprinidae > Carassius > Carassius auratus. Next base: position 549,832 of record NW_020528717.1, read on the forward strand.
CGATTCTTCTCTCGTCTGACTGCTCCCCTCCCCTAAATCTCATTGCAACTGTAGGGGCGCAATTTTTCTCAGACAATTTTTACATTTAAAAATTAATAAAAAAAAAACTTTAAGTCTGATCACTCTGAAAAGATATAGCACACACCACCCCTCTATCCCGCAGGTGTCTGCCGAGTTTGGGGCTTGTGGCTTTAAAGCCCTAGGAGGAGTAGCGTTCAGAATTTTTTTTCTCAGAAGAATAATAATAAAAATAAAAATAAAAATAAGTTTAAATAGCATAACAGTATGTTGGCTTGTTGCCAAGCCAACATAACTAGAATTAAAAGTTAGTGAACTAACTTTGATGTTGGCTTGGCCATCTTGGCCATGGGGCAAAAGAGCCACAGTACTTGTGTGCCCAACATTCTTGAGTTGCCCCGCTGCAAAAAAATAAAAATAATAATACCATAAAAAAATACACCTGCAACAGTCTTTTTCCATGGTCCCTTGCTGTTTTCTTTTTTTAATAAAAAGCCTAGGCTATGATAACAGCTACGACAGGGTTGTCTAGCAGAATGCGAAATAAGTCATGCAAAAACCATAATCTCCTAAATACCATTCAATGTAATCTTATTTTAATAGTACTGACAACATATTTTAAGTTATCACACATTACTGAAAAATTAAAGGGACACTATATATAGAATACTTTGGCGAGTCAAGAGCTAAACAAAAAGTCCTGTTTCATTACAAAATACTGTAACTTTTATAAACTTTATACTATCACCACAAAATTGTAATTAATATTTATTATAAAATAAATATTTCATAAAACTGAAACTTAAATATATTATTTCTATAGGCTATACTAAACAGAAAAGAAAAAAGACTAAATAATAAGGCTGAATAAGCTGATCTATAGCATGTTAAATGGTGGTTGCCTGTCTATGAATGGTACACCCCTCTAAGCTCACAGAAGTGGTTTGACCCAAGTCCTCAGCAGCCAATGACATTGACCTCTTCAAACTGATTTTTAAGGTGTACTTCAAGTGTATTTCACGTGTATTTCAACGTGAAATACACGTTAAATACCCGCTGATTTTTTACGTGTAAACAACACGTATTTAACCGTTAAACAATATTGGATATAATATCGGAGTAATATAGTATTTTAAGAAGCTATTTAAAAAATATATAAATGACTTTACCATGTTGAGCAGCGCTGATAAATAAATAATATTAAATACGTGTTGTCTACGCATGAAATACACGTATTTAACGTGTTGTTGACGCTTAAAATTCACGTGTATTTGACCCTCTTGGCCTTCCATACACATTAAACGTGAAAAAAGGACATCGCGTTGTTTTGATATGGATTACTTTATCACAGAATATCTGTTTTCGGCGGCACTTGTTTAGTTTAAAAGTAGACATGTCAAGTTTTCTATAGATATATCTCTCATGTCTCTTCGTTGAGTATTCATGGAGTTACAGTTCATTTTAATGACGTGTTTGTAAATGAAGATCAGTGCAGACCAATGCTGCAGACAGCACACCTTGTTTGTTATCTTTATTTTATAAGTGCCCAAAGTTTTGTTGTTATTATGTTTGTATCCAAAAAAAGTAGACCCTTTACAGAGACACGTTAAAATTCACGTGTATTTGACCCTCTTGGCCTTCCATACACATTAGACGTGAAAAAAGGACATCGCGTTGTTTTGATATGGATTACTTTATCACAGAATATTTGTTCGGCAGCACTTGTTTGGTTTAAAAGTAGACATGTCAAGCTTTCTATAGATATATCTCTCATGTCTCTTCGTTGAGTATTCATGGAGTTACAGTTCATTTTAATGACGTGTTTGTAAATGAAGATCAGCGCAGACCAAGGCTGCACTTTGTTTGTTATCTTTATTTTATAAGTGCACAAAGTTTTGTTTTTATTATGTTTGTATCCAAAAAAAAGTAGACCCTTTACAGATTCGATTGATGTATTGCTCTTATCTGTATGATTAAAACTGAAAGTGTAATTTAAGTAAATTTCGGGGTTATCAGGAGAAAATGACTCAAAACGCGTATATGCGTTAATTGACTCCAGAGTTAAAAGGCTGTCGTGACTTTTTTTCCTTCCAGTATTCATAAGCTGAATCACTCTGTCAAATTACATTTCATTTTGCACACATAAACAGTTCAAAAACACCTGAATTCTGCTCTTGTTGTGTTCTAATGGGTGGATTAGTGAAATTCGCTGTGATATTATTTTTGGAAGCGCTCATTTCTCTCTTGTCTTTCTCTCTGTTCTTTGGCCAGAGACATAATTTATAAATGAGATCTGACCCGGTAATAATAACATATGTTGGTTTAGCTTGTCAGTGTGAATGAAATGTGTAGCCTATTTATTTGTCCGATCTCGCCCCGAAACGCGGCTGTCATGTGGACTTCAAGTGTTCAGAGACATCGCGAGCTTGCGGACATTTGGCTGCCGCGAATATATCATGTTATTACTTTAAACAGTTCAGAAACATCTGAATTTAGCTCTTGGTGTGCTCTAACGTGTGGATTGCGTGCAATCTCCGTTTTAAAAGGTCTTAAATAAGAATAAATTCGCTCGTTGTGAGCTCCGTAAGAGACAATGCCTCCAGCAGCTGACCAGCCGTGATTCTTCTCTCGTCTGACTGGTCTCTGCCCAGAAATAAATTATTAATGAGCCCTGACCCCTGTAATAATCAGATATGTTGGTTTAGCTTGTCAGTTTGAGGGAAATTGTATTATTTACTTGTATTTTTAACCAATGTAAAAGTGAAAGTTAACAAAACTCCGGGTATTGCAACCAGTAGGGGCGCGATTTTTCTCAGACAATGGAAGTCTATGGGTAATGACTTTTTACATTTAAAAATTAATAAAAAAAAAACTTTAAGTCTGATCAGTCTGAAAAGATATAGCAACCTGCACGGCTCTATCCCGCAGGTGTCTGCCGAGTTTGGGGCTTGTGGCTTTAAAGCCCTAGGAGGAGTAGCGTTTGACATTGCTCAGAAAAATAATAAGAAAAATAAAAATAAGAAGTTTAAATAGCATAACAGTATGTTAGCTTGTTGCCAAGCCAACATAACTAGAATTAAAAGTTAGTGAACTAACTTTGATGTTGGCTTGGCCATCTTGGCCATGGAGCAAAAGAGCCACAGTGCTTGTGTGCCCAACATTGAGTTGCCCCGCTGCAAAATAAATACAAATAATAATGCCATAAAAATATACACCTGCAACAGTCTTTTTCCATGCTCCCTTGCTGTTTTCTTTTTTTAATAAAAAGCCTGGGCTATGATAACAGCTATGACAGGGTTGTCTAGCTGGATGTGAAATAAGTCATGCCTATTTTTCTCGTGTATGTATTTCACTGTCCTGCCACCGTCGCGTTGTGGGCAACGACACACAAGATAACTGAAACAATGCATTTTAAATCAAGGAGATCATAAGGGGTCCAAGCACAATGGTTTGTATAGATGATGCAGTTACACACTGTTTAAAATTGTTTAATTTGTACTGTATGTTCATTCTATTTATTTATTTGTGCTATTTACATAATGTTTACATTTTTTAAGTTTGTTTATGTTATTTTAAAATAGCACTGCATAGTCTTCACTGTAAGATAAAATACACAATCAAACCAAAATGTATTCAGACACCTTCAACATTTCTCACATAATCACAGTTTATTTGCTGTAGTTTAGAAACTGGTAATAATATATGACAATAACTCAGAACAAATTCATATTGATAATTTCGGATAACTTTGATAAAAAGATATGTAATGGAATCAACCAAAACTTCAGACAGCTGTCAGTATGACAATATTTACACAACTATCAATACTTTGTTGAACAGTTACCAAGCAAGAAATGCTTAATTTGGTTCAGTCTGTGGTGTGAAAAGGTTGCATTAACAATTAAAGAAAGAAACACTTAAGCAAAACATGGGCAGGTCCTTAATTATTTTTTTTTTAATCAATTTCACTGGTAGCCTACAGTATGAAGAATTAGTGGGTATAATATTTCACAGATCACTATTTTGCCATACTCACTTACATAAATGAACTAGTGGCCTGCACCCACTAGTAAAACAGTTCTATCTGATTTTTGGATTGACTTTGGATAAATTCTTGTACTACAAGGTAATTCAGTCAAGAGCAGTGAGTGATTTACTTTCATTTTCATACATTAAAGACTCTGACAGCAGAGCTAGTAAATTAGGCGCGGTCCCTTTAAGAGACAAACGCATCCATTATGATGATACACATCCGATTTTTTTTTGCAACTCTTTACTTTCACTTAAGACATGACCACATACTTATTCGAACACACTTTCCAACACGGGTATTTCGACATATTTTGTATGTATTTGTTGTCGGTACAAAAGCAAGAAGACTTTGAGACGCGTCTCTGCTTGCTCCCTGAACACCAGAACACCGCGCTACTGAATTGAGCTCTTTCGCTTTTCGCTCTTTTTTCTGTTTATTTAAACTGCGATTTGAATTTGTTCGTTCAGGTCCAGGAGGAAGTGAACGTCCTGAACGACAGCTCGGTTCATTGTTGCTGTCCCTGTCCGCGATACGCGCGGCTCTCTCTCGTGCACACCAAGTCACCAGCTGCTCAGTTCAGTTTCCCGCAGCGCGGGGCTGAAGCCAACTTGATGTGTTGAATGCTCGGAGCACGTTATAAAACGTATTCTTAAAATACACATTTCTGTTTTAATAAATGGTCATATTAAATCATACCATAACACATAAGTAGGTACAAAAATAATCAGTGATGCATGCGACCCTTTTGGTCTCAGTGTAGCTCCCTGCTTTACCATGTTATGCAACGCTGAGAAATCGCTGCGACGTTCAGAGAAATCTCACAAGCACATATAAACACTCATTTTCATGTGTAGGCTATAATATATTCTTCTAATTGTTTTGTGCCGTTTCGCTGCAGTGTTTTAATGTGAAAGGCTGTAAATGTGTAACGTTACTTCAAGTGTTCAGAGAAATACATCGCCAGCTCGCTGTGACGTTCAGGCTGATGATTCAGTTAGAAACCAGCTAAGACCAGCGTGACAGTGGCCAAAACTACTTTAAAACCATTTAATATATTATTCTAATTGTTTTGTGCCGTTTCGCTGCAGTGTTTTAATGTGAAAGGCTGTAAATTATCTGTGGACTTCAAGTGTTCAGAGAAATACATCGCCAGCTCGCGAGCAGTTGGCTGCCGCGAATATATCATGTTATTACTTTAAACAGTTGGCCAGAGACATAATTTATAAATGAGATCTGACCCGGTAATAATAACATATGTTGGTTTAGCTTGTCAGTGTGAATGAAATGTGTAGCCTATTTATTTGTCCGATCTCGCCCCGAAACGCGGCTGTCATGTGGACTTCAAGTGTTCAGAGACATCGCGAGCTTGCGGACATTTGGCTGCCGCGAATATATCATGTTATTACTTTAAACAGTTCAGAAACATCTGAATTTAGCTCTTGGTGTGCTCTAACGTGTGGATTGCGTGCAATCTCCGTTTTAAAAGGTCTTAAATAAGAATAAATTCGCTCGTTGTGAGCTCCGTAAGAGACAATGCCTCCAGCAGCTGACCAGCCGTGATTCTTCTCTCGTCTGACTGGTCTCTGCCCAGAAATAAATTATTAATGAGCCCTGACCCCTGTAATAATCAGATATGTTGGTTTAGCTTGTCAGTTTGAGGGAAATTGTATTATTTACTTGTATTTTTAACCAATGTAAAAGTGAAAGTTAACAAAACTCCGGGTATTGCAACCAGTAGGGGCGCGATTTTTCTCAGACAATGGAAGTCTATGGGTAATGACTTTTTACATTTAAAAATTAATAAAAAAAAAACTTTAAGTCTGATCAGTCTGAAAAGATATAGCAACCTGCACGGCTCTATCCCGCAGGTGTCTGCCGAGTTTGGGGCTTGTGGCTTTAAAGCCCTAGGAGGAGTAGCGTTTGACATTGCTCAGAAAAATAATAAGAAAAATAAAAATAAGAAGTTTAAATAGCATAACAGTATGTTAGCTTGTTGCCAAGCCAACATAACTAGAATTAAAAGTTAGTGAACTAACTTTGATGTTGGCTTGGCCATCTTGGCCATGGAGCAAAAGAGCCACAGTGCTTGTGTGCCCAACATTGAGTTGCCCCGCTGCAAAATAAATACAAATAATAATGCCATAAAAATATACACCTGCAACAGTCTTTTTCCATGCTCCCTTGCTGTTTTCTTTTTTTAATAAAAAGCCTGGGCTATGATAACAGCTATGACAGGGTTGTCTAGCTGGATGTGAAATAAGTCATGCCTATTTTTCTCGTGTATGTATTTCACTGTCCTGCCACCGTCGCGTTGTGGGCAACGACACACAAGATAACTGAAACAATGCATTTTAAATCAAGGAGATCATAAGGGGTCCAAGCACAATGGTTTGTATAGATGATGCAGTTACACACTGTTTAAAATTGTTTAATTTGTACTGTATGTTCATTCTATTTATTTATTTGTGCTATTTACATAATGTTTACATTTTTTAAGTTTGTTTATGTTATTTTAAAATAGCACTGCATAGTCTTCACTGTAAGATAAAATACACAATCAAACCAAAATGTATTCAGACACCTTCAACATTTCTCACATAATCACAGTTTATTTGCTGTAGTTTAGAAACTGGTAATAATATATGACAATAACTCAGAACAAATTCATATTGATAATTTCGGATAACTTTGATAAAAAGATATGTAATGGAATCAACCAAAACTTCAGACAGCTGTCAGTATGACAATATTTACACAACTATCAATACTTTGTTGAACAGTTACCAAGCAAGAAATGCTTAATTTGGTTCAGTCTGTGGTGTGAAAAGGTTGCATTAACAACTAGAATTAAAAGTTAGTGAACTAACTTTGATGTTGGCTTGGCCATCTTGGCCATGGGGCAAAAGAGCCACAGTACTTGTGTGCCCAACATTCTTGAGTTGCCCCGCTGCAAAAAATTAAAAACAATAATACCATAAAAAATACACCTGCAACAGTCTTTTTCCATGGTCCCTTGCTGTTTTCTTTTTTAATAAAAAGCCTAGGCTATGATAACAGCTACGACAGGGTTGTCTAGCTGAATGCGAAATAAGACATGCAAAAACCATAATCTCCTAAATACCATTCAATTTGATGTTATTTTAATAGTACTGACAACATATTTTAAGTTATCACACATTACTGAAAAATTAAAGAAGGGACACTATGTATAGTATACTTCGGTGAGTCAAGAGCTAAACAAAAAGTCCTGTTTCATTACAAAATACTGTAACTTTTATAAACGTTATACTATCACCACAAAATTTTAATTAATATTTATTAAAAAATAAATATTTCATAAAACTGAAACTTAAATATATTATTTCTATAGGCTATACAAAACAGAAAAGAAAGACTAAATATGAAGGCTGAATAAGCTGATCTATAGCATGTTAAATGGTGGTTGCCTGTCTATGAATGGTACACCCCTCTAAGCTCACAGAAGTGGTTTGACCCAAGTCCTCAGCAGCCAATGAAATTGACCTCTTCAAACTGATTTTTAACGTGTACTTCACGTGTATTTCAACGTGAAATACACGTTAAATACCCGCTGATTTTTCACGTGTAAACAACATGTATTTAACGCGTTAAACAATATTGGATATAATATCGGAGTAATATAGTATTTTAAGAAGCTATTAAAAAAATATATTAATGACTTTACCATGTTGTGCAGCGCCGATAAATAAATAATATTAAATACGTGTTGCCTACGCATGAAATACACGTATTTAACGTGTTGTTGACGCGTTAAAATTCACATGTATTTGACCCTCTTGGCCTTCCATACACATTAGACGTGAAAAAAGGACATTGCGTTGTTTTGATATGGATTACTTTATCACAGAATATTTGTTCAGGAGCACTTGTTTAGTTTAAAAGTAGACATGTCAAGCTTTCTATAGATATATCACTCATGTCTCTTCCTTGAGTATTCATGGAGTTACAGTTCATTTTAATGACATGTTTGTAAATGAAGATCAGCGCAGACCAAGGCTGCAGACAGCACACCTTGTTTGTTATCTTTATTTTATAAGTGCCCAAAGTTTTGTTGTTGTTATGTTTGTATCCAAAAAAAGTAGACCCTTTACAGAGACACGTTAAGATTCACGTGTATTTGACCCTCTTGGCCTTCCATACACATTAGACGTGAAAAAAGGACATCGCGTTGTTTTGATATGGATTACTTTATCACAGAATATTTGTTCGTCAGCACTTGTTTGGTTTAAAAGTAGACATGTCAAGCTTTCTATAGATATCTCTCTCATGTCTCTTCGTTGAGTATTCATGGAGTTACAGTTCATTTTGATGACGTGTTTGTAAATGAAGATCAGCGCAGACCAAGGCTGCACCTTGTTTGTTATATTTATTTTATAAGTGCACAAAGTTTTGTTGTTATTATGTTTGTATCCAAAAAAAAAGTAGACCCTTTACAGATTCGATTGATGTATTGCTCTTATCTGTATGATTAAAACTGAAAGTGTAATTTAAGTAAATTTCGGGGTTATCAGGAGAAAATGACTCAAAACGACTCCAGAGTTGAAAGGCTGTCGTGACTTTTTTTCCTTCCAGTATTCATAAGCTGTATCACGCTGTCAAATTATATTTCATTTTGCACACATAGTTCAAAAACACCTGAATTCTGCTCTTGTTGTGTTCTAATGGGTGGATTAGTGCAATTCGCTGTGATATTGAAGCGCTCGTTTCTCTCTCGTCAGAGACATAATTTATAAATGAGATCTGACCCGGTAATAATAACATATGTTGGTTTAGCTTGTCAGTGTGAATGAAATGTGTAGCCTATTTATTTGTCCGATCTCGCCCCGAAACGCGGCTCTCATGTGGACTTCAAGTGTTCAGAGAAATCGCGAGCTCGCGGACATTTGGCTGCCGCGAATATATCATGTTATTACTTTAAACAGTTCAGAAACATCTGAATTTAGCTCTTGGTGTGCTCTAACGTGTGGATTGCGTGCAATCGCCGTTTTAAAAGGTCTTAAATAAGAATGAATTCGCTCGAATGCCTCCAGCAGCTGACCAGCCGTGATTCTTCTCTCGTCTGACTGGTCTCTGCCCAGAAATAAATTATTAATGAGCCCTGACCCCTGTAATCAGATATGTTGGTTTAGCTTGTCAGTTGGAGGGAAATTGTATTATTTACTTGTATTTTTAACCAATGTAAAAGTGAAAGTAAACAAAACTCCGGGTATTGCAACCAGTAGGGGCGCGATTTTTCTCAGACAATGGAAGTCTATGGGTAATGAGTTTTTACATTTAAAAATTAATTTAAAAAAAACTTTAAGTCTGATCAGTCTGAAAAGATATAGCAACCTGCACCACTCTATCCCGCAGGTGTCTGCCGAGTTTGGGGCTTGTGGCTTTAAAGCCCTAGGAGGAGTAGCGTTTGACATTGCTCAGAAAAATAATAAGAAAAAAAATAAAAATAAGAAGTTTAAATAGCATAACAGTATGTTGGCTTGTTGCCAAGCCAACATAATTAAAGAAAGAAACACTTAAGCAAAACATGGGCAGGTCCTTAATTATTCTTTTTTTAATCAATTTCACTGGTAGCCTACAGTATGAAGAATTTGTGGGTATAATATTTCACAGATCACTATTTTGCCATACTCACTTACATAAATGAACTAGTGGCTGCACCCACTAGTAAAACAGTTCTATCTGATTTTTGGATTGACTTTGGATAAATTCTTGTACTACAAGGTAATTCAGTCAAGAGCAGTGAGTGATTTACTTTCATTTTCATACATTAAAGACTCTGACAGCAGAGCTAGTAAATTAGGCGCGGTCCCTTTAAGAGACAAATGCATCCATTATGATGATACACATCCGATTTTTTTTTGCAACTCTTTACTTTCACTTAAGACATAACCACATACTTATTCGAACACACTTTCCAACACGGGTATTTCGACATATTTTGTATGTATTTGTTGTCGGTACAAAAGCAAGAAGACTTTGAGACGCGTCTCTGCTTGCTCCCTGAACACCAGAACACCGCGCTGCTGAATTGAGCTCTTTCGTTTTTCGCTCTTTTTTCTGTTTATTTAAACTGCGATTTGAATTTGTTCGTTCAGGTCCAGGAGGAAGTGAACGTCCTGAACGACAGCTCGGTTCATTGTTGCTGTCCCTGTCCGCGATACGCGCGGCTCTCTCTCGTGCACACCAAGTCACCAGCTGCTCAGTTCAGTTTCCCGCAGCGCGGGGCTGAAGCCAACTTGATGTGTTGAATGCTCGGAGCACGTTATAAAACGTATTCTTAAAATACACATTTCTGTTTTAATAAATGGTCATATTAAATCATAGCATAACACATAAGTAGGTACAAAAATAATCAGTGATGCATGCGACCCTTTTGGTCTCAGTGTAGCTCCCTGCTTTACCATGTTATGCAACGCTGAGAAATCGCTGCGACGTTCAGAGAAATCTCACAAGCACATATAAACACTCATTTTCATGTGTAGGCTATAATATATTCTTCTAATTGTTTTGTGCCGTTTCGCTGCAGTGTTTTAATGTGAAAGGCTGTAAATGTGTAATGTTACTTCAAGTGTTCAGGGAAATACATCGCGAGCTCACTGTGACGTTCAGCATGATGATTCAGTTAGAAACCAGCTAAGACCAGCGTGACAGTGGCCAAAACTACTTTAAAACCATATAATATATTATTTTAATTGTTTTGTGCCGTTTCGCTGCCGTGTTTTAATGTGAAAGGCTGTAAATGTGGACTTCAAGTGTTCAGAGAAATACATCGCGAGCTCACTGTGACGTTCAGGCTAGTGATGGGATTTATGGCTCTTTGAGGGGATCCGGATCTTCGCGATCCGTTCCTTTCAAAGAGCCGTTCAAAAGAATGGCTCTTTTGGCTCTTTTTAAATATTTAGTCAATTTTAAGAAGCCAGCTTGGGGGCATCTCAGTTTATCCTGGAAATAATCACTGGGAGGAATGATGAGGTGAGATTTGTAGTCAAATAATTAAAACTCAGATATCACACACCAATATCTGAGTTTGAATTATTCTGAAATATTGATTATTACCTCATTTGTCATGTGTGGACTATATTCCATAGGGTTGCACAAATCCCTCTGCTTAGACAGTGGCATCACTATTTTGGATTTACCTTTAGTACAAAGTGTGTGTGTGTGTGTGTGTGTGTGTGTGTGTTTGTGTGTGTGTGTGTGTGTGTGTGTGAAGCTACGTTGATTGACTTATGTTATTCATACAATACCTACTCACAAATAAACATCAAAAACAAAGCCGGCTGCAATGAATTTCTGTGCAAAACAGCTTTTACTAACACTTCCACACAAGAACATTTTGATTGAAAGCAAAAAATATTTAAAGTAGATAAAATTAGAATAAATAAAATGGAAATGTCTACATACTACATACTATTACTACTGTAAACTTTTGGCTCTGCTCCTACCCAATGACAGAGGCACGCAGGGTTTTTTTCCACTGGAGTACTCACGTGAAGGATGCGTGCACAACTAATAACTAATATCATCACAAGGGTTGGCCTGCGCTGGGTGCGGAGGACTGTTCTGTCTCGCGGAGTAGCTCATTTGTGTGTATCTGTGTGAAACACGCATAGGAAAAAAGAACGACAGAAAGAACGGCTCCCCTCCAGCCGCGACTCGGCTCCCATCGTTCATGTTTATGAGCCGTTCAAAAGAATCGGTTAGTTCGCGAACGTCACAACTCTAGTTCAGGCTGATGATTCAGTTAGAAACCAGCTAAGACCAGCGTGACAGTGGCCAAAATTACTTTAAAACCATTTAATATATTATTCTAATTGTTTTGTGCCGTTTCGCTGCAGTGTTTTAATGTGAAAGGCTGTAAATTATCTGTGGACTTCAAGTGTTCAGAGAAATACATCGCCAGCTCGCGAGCAGTTGGCTGCCGCGAATATATCATGTTATTACTTTAAACAGTTCAGAAACATCTCAATTTAGCTCTTGGTGTGTTCTAACGTGTGGATTGCGTGCAATCGCATTTTTAAAAGGTCTTAAATAAGAATGAATTCGCTTGTTGTCGGCTCCGTGTAGACAGCCAACTTGATGTGTTGAATGCTCGGAGCACGTTATAAAACGTATTCTTAAAATACACATTTCTGTTTTAATAAATGGTCATATTAAATCATAGCATAACACATAAGTAGGTACAAAAATAATCAGTGATGCATGCGACCCTTTTGGTCTCAGTGTAGCTCCCTGCTTTACCATGTTATGCAACGCTGAGAAATCGCTGCGACGTTCAGAGAAATCTCACAAGCACATATAAACACTCATTTTCATGTGTAGGCTATAATATATTATTCTAATTGTTTTGTGCCGTGTCGCTGCAGTGTTTTAATGTGAAAGGCTGTAAATGTGGACTTCAAGTGTTCAGAGAAATACATCGCCAGCTCGCGAGCAGTTGGCTGCCGCGAATATATCATGTTATTACTTTAAACAGTTCAGAAACATCTCAATTTAGCTCTTGGTGTGTTCTAACGTGTGGATTGCGTGCAATAGCGTTTTTAAAATGTCTTAAATAGGAATGAATTCGCTTGTTGTCGGCTCCGTGTAGACAGCCTGAGCTGAGCAGCAGCGATTCTTCTCTCGTCTGACTGCTGCCCTCCCCTAAATCTCATTGCAACTGTAGGGGCGCAATTTTTCTCAGACAATTTTTACATTTAAAAATTAATAAAAAAAAAACTTTAAGTCTGATCACTCTGAAAAGATATAGCACACACCACCCCTCTATCCCGCAGGTGTCTGCCGAGTTTGGGGCTTGTGGCTTTAAAGCCCTAGGAGGAGTAGCGTTCAGAATTTTTTTTCTCAGAAGAATAATAATAAAAACTAGAATTAAAAGTTAGTGAACTAACTTTGATGTTGGCTTGGCCATCTTGGCCATGGAGCAAAAGAGCCACAGTACTTGTGTGCCCAACATTGAGTTGCCCCGCTGCAAAATAAATACAAATAATAATGCCATAAAAAATACACCTGCAACAGTCTTTTTCCATGCTCCCTTGCTGTTTTCTTTTTTTAATAAAAAGCCTGGGCTATGATAACAGCTATGACAGGGTTGTCTAGCTGGATGTGAAATAAGTAATGCCTATTTTTCTCGTGTATGTATTTCACAGTCCTGCCACCGTGGCGTTGTGGGCAACGACACACAAGATAACTGAAACAATGCATTTTAAATCAAGGAGATCATAAGTGTCATGAGTCCGGACCCGGTGGTCCTCCCTCTCACCACCAGAGGGCACCACTTCCTTTCTCCCGGACTCATCACCTTCACCCACTCACATATTCACTCTGTACACCTGTTGCATCCACTCACTCTGTACACCTGTGCACATACTCACTCACACAGCTGTTCCCTATTTGTTCACAAGTATATAGTTCAGTCTCACCCACCACTCTGCCTGGCTATAGTGTAATGTCTATGTGGATTACCTGTGTTTCTCGTGCTCGTGTTCCCTGTGATTCGTTTTGGTTTTGTTTTTGCCGTGTTGGCCTTTGAGTTCTTGTTATAATAAAGTGTCTCTTCCCTGCACTTGGACCCAGATCTTGTTCTTTCCACGGCGCCGTCTCTACCGCGCCGTGACAATAAGGGGTCCAAGCACAATGGTTTGTATAGATGATGCAGTTACACACTGTTTAAAATTGTTTAATTTGTACTGTATGTTCATTCTATTTATTTATTTGTGCTATTTACATAATGTTTACATTTGTTTAAGTTTGTTTTTGTTAATGTAAAATAGCACTGCATAGTCTTCACTGTAAGATAAAATACACAATCAAACCAAAATGTATTCAGACACCTTCAACATTTCTCACATAATCACAGTTTATTTGCTGTAGTTTAGAAACTGGTAATAATATATGACAATAACTCAGAACAAATTCATCTTGATAATTTCGGATAACTTTGATAAAAAGATATGTAATGGAATCAACCAAAACTTCAGACTGTCAGTATGACAATATTTACACAACTATCAATACTTTGTTGAACAGTTACCAAGCAAGAAATGCTTCATTTGGTTCAGTCTGTGGTGTGAAAAGGTTGCATTAACAATTAAAGAAAGAAACACTTAAGCAAAACATGGGCAGGTCCTTAATTATTATTTTTTTAAATAAATTTCACTGGTAGCCTACTGTATGAAGAATTAGTGGGTATAATATTTCACAGATCACTATTTTGCCATACTCACTTACATAAATGAACTAGTGGCCTGCACCCACTAGTAAAACAATTCTATCTTTGGATTGACTTTGGATAAATTCTTGTACTACAAGGTAATTCAGTCAAGAGCAGTGAGTGATTTACTTTCATTTTCATACATTAAAGACTCTGACAGCAGAGCTAGTAAATTAGGCGCGGTCCCTTTAAGAGACAAACGCATCCATTATGATGATACACATCCGATTTTTTTTTTGTAAATCTTTACTTTCACTTAAGACATAACCACATACTTATTCGAACACACTTTCCAACACGGGTATTTCGACATATTTTGTATGTATTTGTTGTCGGTACAAAAGCAAGAAGACTTTGAGACGCGTCTCTGCTTGCTCCCTGAACAACACCGCGCTGATGAATTGAGCTCTTTCGCTTTTCGCTCTTTTTTCTGTTTATCGGTAGAGACGGCGCCGTGGAAAGAACAAGATCTGGGTCCAAGTGCAGGGAAGAGACACTTTATTATAACAAGAACTCAAAGGCCAACACGGCAAAAACAAAACCAAAACGAATCACAGGGAACACGAGCACGAGAAACACATCAGCTGCTCAGTTCAGTTTCCCGCAGCGCTGGGCTGAAGCCAACTTGATGTGTTGAATGCTCGGAGCACGTTATAAAACGTATTCTTAAAATACACATTTCTGTTTTAATAAATGGTCATATTAAATCATAGCATAACACATAAGTAGGTACAAAAATAATCAGTGATGCAGGCGACCCTTTTGTTCTCAGTGTAGCTCCCTGCTTTACCATGTTATGCAACGCTGAGCAATTGCTGCGACGTTAAGCCTGACAGAGAAATCTCACAAGCACATATAAACACTCATTTTCATATGTGTAATATATTCTTCTAATTGTTTTGTGCCGTTTCGCTGCAGTGTTTTAATGTGAAAGGCTGTAAATGTGTACTTCAAGTGTTCAGAGAAATACATCACGAGCTCACTGTGACGTTCAGCATGATGATTCAGTTAGAAACCAGCTAAGACCAGCGTGACAGTGGCAAAAACTACTTTAAAACCATATAATATATTATTCTAATTGTTTTGTGCCGTTTCGCTGCAGTGTTTTAATGTGAAAGGCTGTAAATTCTCTGTGGACTTCAAGTGTTCAGAGAAATACATCGCCAGCTCGCGAGCAGTTGGCTGCCGCGAATATATAATGTTATTACTTTAAACAGTTCAAAAACATCTGAATTTAGCTCTTGGTGTGTTCTAACGTGTGGATTGCGTGTAATCGCGTTTTTAAAAGGTCTTAAATAAGAATGAATTCGCTAGTTGTCGGCTCCTGTAGACAGCCTGGGCTGAGCAGCAGTATTTTTAACCAGTTTAAAAGTGAAACGAAACCCGACTCCGCCCCTAAATGTCATTGCAACTGTAGGGGCGCAATTTTTTTTTTTTTTTTTTTACATTTAAAAATTAATAAAAAAAAAACTTTAAGTCTGATCACTCTGAAAAGATATAGCACACACCACCCCTCTATCCCGCAGGTGTCTGCCGAGTTTGGGGCTTGTGGCTTTAAAGCCCTAGGAGGAGTAGCGTTCAGAATTTTTTTCTCAGAAGAATAATAATAATAAAAATAAAAAAAATAAAAATAAGTTTAAATAGCATAACAGTATGTTGGCTTGTTGCCAAGCCAACATAACTAGAATTAAAAGTTAGTGAACTAACTTTGATGTTGGCTTGGCCATCTTGGCCATGGGGCAAAAGAGCCACAGTACTTGTGTGCCCAACATTCTTGAGTTGCCCCGCTGCAAAAAAATAAAATAATAATACCATAAAATACCAATGTGTCCCTGAGCAAGACACTTAACCTCTAGTTGCTACAGAGGCGTGCGACCTCTGACATATATAACAATTGTAAGTCGCTTTGGATAAAAGCGTCAGCTAAATGAATAAATGTAAGTGTAATGTAAATAAAAAAATACACCTGCAACAGTCTTTTTCCATGGTCCATTGCTGTTTTCTTTTTTAATAAAAAGCCTAAGCTATGATAACAGCTAAGACAGGGTTGTCTAGCTGAATGCAAAAAAAGTCATGCAAAAACCATAATCTCCTAAATACCATTCAATTTAATCTTATTTTAATAGTACTGACAACATATTTTAAGTTATCACACATTACTGAAAAATTTAAGAAGGGACACTATTTATAGTATACTTAGGCGTGTCATGAGCTAAACAAAAAGTACTGTTTCATTACAAAATACTGTAACTTTTATAAACTTTATACTATCACCACAAAATGTTTATTAATATTTATTATAAAATAAATATTTCATAAAACTGAAACTTAAATATATTATTTCTATAGGCTATACAAAACAGAAAAGAAAAAAGACTAAATAATAAGGCTGAATAAGCTGATCTATAGCATGTTAAATGGTGGTTGCCTGTCTATGAATGGCAGCCTACAGCCCTCTAAGCTCACAGAAGTGGTTTGACCCAAGTCCTCAGCAGCCAATGACATTGACCTCTTCAAACTGATTTTTAACGTTTACTTCACGTGTATTTAACACGTGAAATACACGTTAAATACCCGCTGATTTTTCACGTATATTTGACCCTCTTGGCCTTCCATACACATTAGACGTGAAAAAAGGACATTGCGTTGTTTTGATATGGATTACTTTATCACAGAATATTTGTTCGGCAGCACTTGTTTGGTTTAAAAGTAAACATGTCAAGCTTTCTATAGATATATCTCTCATGTCTCTTCGTTGTGTATTCATGGAGTTACAGTTCATTTTAATGACGTGTTTGTAAATGAAGATCAGCGCAGACCAAGGCTGCGACCAAGGGAGCGAATTTATTCTTATTTAAGACCTTTTAAAATTAAATTATATCGGCGATTGCACGCAATCTACCCATTAGAACACACCAAGAGCTAAATTCAGATGTTTCTGAACTGTTTAAAGTAATAACATGTTTTAAAAAGGTCCTAAAGAAGAATAAATTCGCTCGTTGTGAGCTCCATTTAGACAATGACTGAGCTGATCAGCCGTGATTCTTGTCTCGTCCTTTTTAGTGCTCTCTGCCCAGAAATAAATTATTAATGAGCCCTAACACCTGTACTAATCAAATATGTAACTCAATATGAATGAGTGGTGAATTTCTATTCAAAATGTTGCATAATACGGATTTATTATTTTGCACTCCTGACATTAATTACTAAATAACTCTCAAGTCAAGCTATTATGAATTTTGAAGTAATCGTGTACTTGATTTGACCGATCTACCGACCACTGTCCTCTGAAGCTGGAGAGATGGATGTTATTTTCACCTAAGACAAAAAAAAAAATCACACAAGCACTCATTTTGATCTCTATAATATATTCTTAGAATTGTTTTGTGTTGATTCGCTGCACTGTTTTAATTTAAAAGGCTGTCCTGACTTTTTTTCCTTCCAGTATTCATAAACTGTACGCTGTCATATGGGCTGCTGATGAAGTGCTCATTTCTCTCGTCTTTCTCTCGGTTCTTTGGCCTGAGACATAATGTATTAATGAGATCCGATCGGGTAATAATAATTAACATATGTTGGTTTAGCTTGTCAGTGTGTTGCTGTCCCTGTCCGCGAGACGCACGGCTCTCTCTCGTGCACACGCGCCATCAGTTTCCCGCAGCGCTGGGCTGAAGCCAACTTGATGTGTTGAATGCTCGGAGCACGTTATAAAACGTATTCTTAAAATACACATTTCTGTTTTAATAAATGGTCATATTAAATCATAGCATAACACATAAGTAGTTACAAAAATAATCAGTGATGCCTGCGACCCTTTTGGTCTTAGTGTAGCTCCCTGCTTTACCATGTTATGCAACGCTGAGCATTCGCTGCGACGTTCAGACTGACAGAGAAATCTCACAAGCACATATAAACACTCATTTTCATGTGTGTAATATATTATTCAAATTGTTTTGTGCCGTTTCGCTGCAGTGTTTTAATGTGAAAGGCTGTAAATGTGGACTTCAAGTGTTCAGAGAAATACATCGCCAGCTCGCGAGCAGTTGGCTGCCGCGAATATATCATGTTATTACTTTAAACAGTTCAGAAACATCTCAATTTAGCTCTTGGTGTGTTCTAACGTGTGGATTGCGTGCAATAGCGTTTTTAAAATGTCTTAAATAGGAATGAATTCGCTTGTTGTCGGCTCCGTGTAGACAGCCTGAGCTGAGCAGCAGCGATTCTTCTCTCGTCTGACTGCTCCCCTCCCCTAAATGTCATTGCAACTGTAGGGGCGCAATTTTTCTCAGACAATTTTTACATTTAAAAATTAATAACAAAAAAACTTTAAGTCTGATCACTCTGAAAAGATATAGCACACACCACCCCTCTATCCCGCAGGTGTCTGCCGAGTTTGGGGCTTGTGGCTTTAAAGCCCTAGGAGGAGTAGCGTTCAGAATTTTTTTTCTCAGAAGAATAATAATAAAAACTAGAATTAAAAGTTAGTGAACTAACTTTGATGTTGGCTTGGCCATCTTGGCCATGGAGCAAAAGAGCCAAAGTACTTGTGTGCCCAACATTGAGTTGCCCCGCTGCAAAATTAATACAAATAATAATGCCATAAAAAAATACACCTGCAACAGTCTTTTTCCATGCTCCCTTGCTGTTTTATTTTTTTAATAAAAAGCCTGGGCTATGATAACAGCTATGACAGGGTTGTCTAGCTGGATGTGAAATAAGTCATGCCTATTTTTCTCGTGTATGTATTTCACAGTCCTGCCACCGTCGCGTTGTGGGCAACGACACACAAGATTACTGAAACAATGCATTTTAAATCAAGGAGATCATAAGGGGTCCAAGCACAATGGTTTGTATAGATGATGCAGTTACACACTGTTTAAAATTGTTTAATTTGTACTGTATGTTCATTCTATTTATTTATTTGTGCTATTTACATAATGTTTACTTTTTTTAAGTTTGTTTTTGTTAATGTAAAATAGCACTGCATAGTCTTCACTGTAAGATAAAATACACAATCAAACCAAAATGTATTCAGACACCTTCAACATTTCTCACATAATCACAGTTTATTTGCTGTAGTTTAGAAAGTGGTAATAATATATGACAATAACTCAGAACAAATTCATCTTGATAATTTCGGATAACTTTGATAAAAAGATATGTAATGGAATCAACCAAAACTTCAGACTGTCAGTATGACAATATTTACACAACTATCAATACTTTGTTGAACAGTTACCAAGCAAGAAATGCTTCATTTGGTTCAGTCTGTGGTGTGAAAAGGTTGCATTAACAATTAAAGAAAGAAACACTTAAGCAAAACATGGGCAGGTCCTTAATTATTATTTTTTTAAATAAATTTCACTGGTAGCCTACTGTATGAAGAATTAGTGGGTATAATATTTCACAGATCACTATTTTGCCATACTCACTTACATAAATGAACTAGTGGCCTGCACCCACTAGTAAAACAATTCTATCTGATTTTTGGATTGACTTTGGATAAATTCTTGTACTACAAGGTAATTCAGTCAAGAGCAGTGAGTGATTTACTTTCATTTTCATACATTAAAGACTCTGACAGCAGAGCTAGTAAATTAGGCGCGGTCCCTTTAAGAGACAAACGCATCCATTATGATGATACACATCCGATTTTTTTTTTGCAAATCTTTACTTTCACTTAAGACATAACCACATATTTATTCGAACACACTTTCCAACACGGGTATTTCGACATATTTTGTATGTATTTGTTGTCGGTACAAAAGCAAGAAGACTTTGAGACGCGTCTCTGCTTGCTCCCTGAACACCAGAACACCGCGCTGCTGAATTGAGCTCTTTTGCTTTTCGCTCTTTTTTCTGTTTATTTAAACTGCGATTTGAATTTGTTCGTTCAGGTCCAGGAGGAAGTGAACGTCCTGAACGACAGCTCTGTTCAGTGTTGCTGTCCCTGTCCGCGATACGCGCGGCTCTCTCTCGTGCACACGCGCCATCAGCTGCTCAGTTGTTTCCCGCAGCGCGGGGCTGAAGCGCGAGCTCGCTGTGACGTTCCGCCTGATGATTCAGTTAGAAACCAGCTAAGACCAGCGTGACAGTGGCCAAAACTACTTTAAAACCATTTAATATATTATTCAAATTGTTTTGTGCCGTTTCGCTGCAGTGTTTTAATGTGAAAGGCTGTAAATGTGTACTTCAAGTGTTCAGAGAAATACATGGCGAGCTCGCTGTGACGTTCCGCCTGATGATTCAGTTAGAAACCAGCTAAGACCAGCGTGACAGTGGCCAAAACTACTTTAAAACCATTTAATATATTATTCAAATTGTTTTGTGCCGTTTCGCTGCAGTGTTTTAATGTGAAAGGCTGTAAATGTGTACTTCAAGTGTTCAGAGAAATACATGGCGAGCTCGCTGTGATGTTCAGCCTGATGATTCAGTTAGAAACCAGCTAAGACCAGCGTGACAGTGGCCAAAACTACTTTAAAACCATTTAATATATTATTCTAATTGTTTTGTGCCGTTTTGCTGCAGTGTTTTAATGTGAAAGGCTGTAAATTCTCTGTGGACTTCAAGTGTTCAGAGAAATACATTGCCAGCTCGCGAGCAGTTGGCTGCCGCGAATATATAATGTTATTACTTTAAACAGTTCAGAAACATCTGAATTTAGCTCTTGGTGTGTTCTAAGGTGTGGATTGCGTGCAATCGCGTTTTTAAAAGGTCATAAATAAGAATGAATTCGCTCCTTGTGAGCTCCGTGTAGACAGCCTGGGCTGAGCAGCAGTATTTTTAACCAGTTTAAAAGTGAAACGAAACCCGACTCCGCCCCTAAATGTCATTGCAGCTGTAGGGGCGCAATTTTTCTTTTTTTTTTTTTACATTTAAAAATTAATAACAAAAAAACTTTAAGTCTGATCACTCTGAAAAGATATAGCACACACCACCCCTCTATCCCGCAGGTGTCTGCCGAGTTTGGGGCTTGTGGCTTTAAAGCCCTAGGAGGAGTAGCGTTCAGAATTTTTTTTCTCAGAAGAATAATAATAAAAATAAAAATAAGTTTAAATAGCATAACAGTATGTTGGCTTGTTGCCAAGCCAACATAACTAGAATTAAAAGTTAGTGAACTAACTTTGATGTTGGCTTGGCCATCTTGGCCATGGGGCAAAAGAGCCACAGTACTTGTGTGCCCAACATTCTTGAGTTGCCCCGCTGCAAAAAAATAAAATAATAATACCATAAAATACCAATGTGTCCCTGAGCAAGACACTTAACCTCTAGTTGCTCCAGAGGCGTGCGACCTCTGACATATATAACAATTGTAAGTCGCTTTGGATAAAAGCGTCAGCTAAATGAATAAATGTAAGTGTAATGTAAATAAAAAAATACACCTGCAACAGTCTTTTTCCATGGTCCATTGCTGTTTTCTTTTTTAATAAAAAGCCTAAGCTATGATAACAGCTAAGACAGGGTTGTCTAGCTGAATGCAAAATAAGTCATGCAAAAACCATAATCTCCTAAATACCATTCAATTTAATCTTATTTTAATAGTACTGACAACATATTTTAAGTTATCACACATTACTGAAAAATTTAAGAAGGGACACTATATATAGTATACTTAGACGTGTCAAGAGCAAAACAAAAAGTCCTGTTTCATTACAAAATACTGTAACTTTTATAAACTTTATACTATCACCACAAAATGTTTATTAATATTTATTATAAAATAATTTTTTAATAAAACTGAAACTTAAATATATTATTTCTATAGGCTATACAAAACAGAAAAGAAAAAAGACTAAATAATAAGGCTGAATAAGCTGATCTATAGCATGTTAAATGGTGGTTGCCTGTCTATGAATGGTACAGCCCTCTAAGCTCACAGAAGTGGTTTGACCCAAGTCCTCAGCAGGCAATGACATTGACCTCTTCGAACTGATTTTTAACGTTTACTTCACGTGTATTTAACACGTGAAATACACGTTAAATACCCGCTGATTTTTCACGTGTATTTGACCTTCTTGGCCTTCCATACACATTAGACGTGAAAAAAGGACATTGCGTTGTTTTGATATGGATTACTTTATCACAGAATATTTGTTCGGCAGCACTTGTTTGGTTTAAAAGTAGACATGTCAAGCTTTCTATAGATATATCTCTCATGTCTCTTCGTTGTGTATTCATGGAGTTACAGTTCATTTTAATGACGTGTTTGTAAATGAAGATCAGAGCAGACCAAGGCTGCGACCAAGGGAGCGAATTTATTCTTATTTAAGACCTTTTCAAATTAAATTATATCGGCGATTGCACGCAATCTACCCATTAGAACACACCAAGAGCTAAATTCAGATGTTTCTGAACTGTTTAAAGTAATAACATGTTTTAAAAAGGTCTTAAATAAGAATAAATTCGCTCGTTGTGAGCTCCGTTTAGACAATGAGCTGATCAGCCGTGATTCTTGTCTCGTCCTTTTTACTGCTCTCTGCCCAGAAATAAATTATTAATGAGCCCTAACCCATGTACTAATCAGATATGTAACTGAATATGAATGAGTGGTGAATTTCTATTCAAAATGTGGCATAATACGGATTTATTATTTTGCACTCCTGACATTAATTACTAAATAACTCTCAAGTCAAGCTATTATGAATTTTGAAGTAATCGTGTACTTGATTTGACCGATCTACCGACCACTGTCCTCTGAAGCTGGAGAGATGGATGTTATTTTCACCTAAGACAAAAAAAAAATCACACAAGCACTCATTTTGATCTCTATAATATATTCTTAGAATTGTTTTGTGTTGATTCGCTGCACTGTTTTAATTTAAAAGGCTGTCGTGACTTTTTTTCCTTCCAGTATTCATAAACTGTATTACGCTGTCATATGGGCTGCTGATGAAGTGCTCATTTCTCTCGTCTTTCTCTCGGTTCTTTGGCCTGAGACATAATGTATTAATGAGATCCGATCGGGTAATAATAATTAACATATGTTGGTTTAGCTTGTCAGTGTGTTGCTGTCCCTGTCCGCGAGACGCACGGCTCTCTCTCGTGCACACGCGCCATCAGTTTCCCGCAGCGCTGGGCTGAAGCCAACTTGATGTGTTGAATGCTCGGAGCACGTTATAAAACGTATTCTTAAAATACACATTTCTGTTTTAATAAATGGTCATATTAAATCATAGCATAACACATAAGTAGGTACAAAAATAATCAGTGATGCCTGCGACCCTTTTGGTCTCAGTGTAGCTCCCTGCTTTACCATGTTATGCAACGCTGAGCCATCGCTGCGACGTTCAGACTGACAGAGAAATCTCACAAGCACATATAAACACTCATTTTCATGTGTGTAATATATTCTTCTAATTGTTTTGTGCCGTTTCGCTGCAGTGTTTTAATGTGAAAGGCTGTGAATTCTCTGTGGACTTCAAGTGTTCAGAGAAATACATCGCCAGCTCGCGAGCAGTTGGCTTCCGCGAATATATCATGTTATTACTTTAAACAGTTCAGAAACATCTCAATTTAGCTCTTGGTGTGTTCTAATGTGTGGATTGCGTGCAATAGCGTTTTTAAAATGTCTTAAATAGGAATGAATTCGCTTGTTGTCGGCTCCGTGTAGACAGCCTGAGCTGAGCAGCAGCGATTCTTCTCTAGTCTGACTGCTCCCCTCCCCTAAATCTCATTGCAACTGTAGGGGCGCAATTTTTCTCAGACAATTTTTACATTTAAAAATTAATAAAAAAAAAACTTGAAGTCTGATCACTCTGAAAAGATATAGCACACACCACCCCTCTATCCCGCAGGTGTCTGCCGAGTTTGGGGCTTGTGGCTTTAAAGCCCTAGGAGGAGTAGCGTTCAGAATTTTTTTCTCAGAAGAATAATAATAAAAAAAATAAAAATAAGTTTAAATAGCATAACAGTATGTTGGCTTGTTGCCAAGCCAACATAACTAGAATTAAAAGTTAGTGAACTAACTTTGATGTTGGCTTGGCCATCTTGGCCATGGGGCAAAAGAGCCACAGTACTTGTGTGCCCAGCATTCTTGAGTTGCCCCGCTGCCAAAAAAATAAATAAATAATACCATAAAAAAATACACCTGCGACAGTCTTTTTCCATGGTCCCTTGCTGTTTTCTTTTTAAATAAAAAGCCTAGGCTATGAAAACAGCTACGACAGGGTTGTCTAGCTGAATGTGAAATAAGTCATGCAAAAACCATAATCTCCTAAATACCATTCAATTTGATCTTATTTTAATAGTACTGACAACATATTTTAAGTTATCACACATTACTGAAAAATTAAAGAATTTTAATCAAAATTTTAATTAATATTTATTATAAAATAAATATTTCATAAAACTGAAACTTAAATATATTATTTCTATAGGCTATACAAAACGCAAAAGAAAAAAGACTAAATAATAAGGCTGAATAAGCTGATCTATAGCATGTTAAATGGTGGTTGCTTGTCTATGAATGGTACACCCTTCTAAGCTCACAGAAGTGGTTTGACCCAAGTCCTCAGCAGCCAATGACATTGACCTCTTCAAACTGATTTTTAACTTGTACTTCAAGTGTATTTCACGTGTATTTAACACGTGAAATACACGTTAAATACCCGCTGATTTTTCATGTGTAAACAACACGTATTTAACGCGTTAACTAATATTGGATATAATATCGGAGTAATATAGTATTTTAAGAAGCTCTTAAAAATATCTATAAATTACTTTACCATGTTGTGCAGCGCCGATAAATAAATAATATTAAATACATGTTGTCTACGCATGAAATACACGTATTTAACGTGAGTAATTTACTTTATCAAAAAATATTTGTTCGGGAGCACTTGTTTAGTTTAAAGGTAGACATGTCAAGCTTTCTATAGATATATCTCTCATGTCTCTTCATTGAGTATTCATGGAGTTACAGTTCATTTTAATGACGTGTTTGTAAATGAAGATCAGCGCAGACCAAGTCTGCAGACAGCACACCTTGTTTGTTATCTTTATTTTATAAGTGCCCAAAGTTTTGTTGTTATTATGTTTGTATCCAAAAAAAGTAGACCCTTTACAGAGACACGTTAAAATTCACGTGTATATTTGACCCTCTTGGCCTTCCATACACATTAGACGTGAAAAAAGGACATCGCGTTGTTTTGATATGGATTACTTTATCACAGAATATTTGTTCGGCAGCACTTGTTTGGTTTAAAAGTAGACATGTCAAGCTTTCTATAGATATATCTCTCATGTCTCTTCGTTGAGTATTCATGGAGTTACAGTTCATTTTAATGACGTGCTGTAAATGAAGATCAGCGCAGACCAAGGCTGGAGACAGCACACCTTGTTTGTTATCTTTATTTTATAAGTGCACAAAGTTTTGTTGTTATTATGTTTGTATCCAAAAAAATGTGGACCCTTTACAGATTCGATTGATGTATTGCTCTTATCTGTACGATTAAAACTGAAAGTGTAATTTAAGTAATTGTCGGGGTTATCAGGAGAAAATGCCTCAAAACGCGTATATGCGTTAATCGACTCCAGAGTTAAAAGGCTGTCGTGACTTTTTTTCCTTCCATTATTCATAAGCTGTATCACGCTGTCAAATTATATTTCATTTTGCACACATAAACAGTTCAAAAACACCTGAATTCTGCTCTTGTTGTGTTCTAATGGGTGGATTAGTGCTGTGATATTATTTTTGGAAGCGCTTAAAAAATGCTGATGAAGTGCTCATTTCTCTTTCGTCTTTCTCTCTGTTCTTTGGTCAGAGACATAATTTATTAATGAGATATCTGACCCGGTAATAATAACATATGTTGATTTAGCTTGTCAGTGTGAATGAAATGTGTAGCCTATTTATTTGTCTGATCTCGCCCCGAAACGCGGCTGTCATGTGACTTTTTTTTCCCTTCGCGATGTCAAATATTGCATTTTGCACACATACACGGCTCAAAAACCCCTGGATTTTTCTCTTAGTGTGTTCCAATGGGTGGATTGTGTGCATTCGCAGGAATATTTATTTTAAGAAGCTCTTAAAAATATATATATAAATGACTTTACCATGTTGTGACGATGGATAGCAATTGATGTGATGTTCAGCCTGACAGATAAAATCTCACAAGCACATATAAACACTCATTTTCATGTGTATAATATATTCTTCTAATTGTTTTGTGCCGTTTCGCTGCAGTGTTTTAATGTGACAGGCTGTAAATTCTCTTCAAGTGTTCAGAGAAATACATAGCGAGCTCGCGGGCAGTTGCTGCCGCGAATATATCATGTTAATACTTTAAACAGTTCAGAAACATCTGAATTTAGCTCTTGGTGTGTTCTAACGTGTGGATTGCGTGCAATCGCCGTTTTAAAATGTCTTAAATAAGAATAAATTCGCTCGTTGTGAGCTCCGTGTTGAGACAATGCCTCCAGCAGCTGACCAGCCGTGATTCTTCTCTCGTCTGACTGGTCTCTGCCCAGAAATCAATTATTAATGAGCCCTGACCCCTGTAATAATCACATATGTTGGTTTAGCGTGTCAGGTTGAGGGAAATTGTATTATTTACTTATATTTTTAACTTGTTTAAAAGCGAAAGTAAACAAAACTCCGGGTATTGCA
Source organism: Carassius auratus (assembly GCF_003368295.1). Lineage (NCBI taxonomy): Eukaryota > Metazoa > Chordata > Actinopteri > Cypriniformes > Cyprinidae > Carassius > Carassius auratus. Next base: position 576,739 of record NW_020528717.1, read on the forward strand.
ACCAGTAGGGGCGCGATTTTTCTCAGACAATGGAAGTCTATGGGAATTGATATTTAAAAATTAATAAAAAAAAAACTATAAGTCTGATCACTCTGAAAAGATATAGCAACAAGCACCCCTCTATCCCGCAGGTGTCTGCCGAGTTTGGGGCTTGTAGCTTTAGAGCCCTAGGAGGAGTAGCGTTTAGTCTCAGAAAAATAATAATAAGAAGAAAAAGAAGAAGTTTAAATAGCATAACAGTATGTTGGCTTGTTGCCAAGCCAACATAACTAGAATTAAAAGTTAGTGAACTAACTTTGATGTTGGCTTGGCCATCTTGGCCATGGGGGCAAAAGAGCCACAGTACTTGTGTGCCCAACATTCTTGAGTTGCCCCGCTGCAAAAAAATAAAAATAATAATACCATAAAAAAATACACCTGCAACAGTCTTTTTCCATGGTCCCTTGCTGTTTTCTTTTTTTAATAAAAAGCCTAGGCTATGATAACAGCTACGACAGGGTTGTCTAGCAGAATGCGAAATAAGTCATGCAAAAACCATAATCTCCTAAATACCATTCAATGTAATCTTATTTTAATAGTACTGACAACATATTTTAAGTTATCACACATTACTGAAAAATTAAAGAAGGGACACTATATATAGTATACTTTGGCGAGTCAAGAGCTAAACAAAAAGTCCTGTTTCATTACAAAATACTGTTACTTTTATAAACTTTATACTATCACCACAAAATTTTAATTAATATTTATTATAAAATAAATATTTCATAAAACTGAAACTTAAATATATTATTTCTATAGGCTATACAAAACAGAAAAGAAAAAAGACTAAATAATAAGGCTGAATAAGCTGATCTATAGCATGTTAAATGGTGGTTGCCTGTCTATGAATGGTACACCCCTCTAAGCTCACAGAAGTGGTTTGACCCAAGTCCTCAGCAGCCAATGACATTGACCTCTTCAAACTGATTTTTAACGTGTATTTCACGTGTATTTCACGTGTATTTCAACGTGAAATACACGTTAAATACCCGCTGATTTTTCACGTGTAAACAACACGTATTTAACCGTTAAACAATATTGGATATAATATCGGAGTAATATAGTATTTTAAGAAGCTATTAAAAAATATATAAATGACTTTACCATGTTGTGCAGTGCCGATAAATAAATAATATTAAATACGTGTGTACATACATGTATTTGACCCCTCTTGGCCTTCCATACACATTAAACGTGAAAAAAGGACATCGCGTTGTTTTGATATGGATTACTTTATCACAGAATATTTGTTCGGGAGCACTTGTTTAGTTTAAAAGTAGACATGTCAAGTTTCTATAGATATATCTCTCATGTCTCTTCGTTGAGTATTCATGGAGTTACAGTT
>NW_020528718.1:0-25370 GCF_003368295.1 Carassius auratus
TCCAAGGGGGCCTCCAAGGGGGCACAGCCACCCCTAAAATGACACTGGTCAACCAATAGCCCAAAATTTAATTTGAAATTCAGTGTTTCCATCACTCGATTCTGATGCGATAATTCAAAATGTGCATAAAAGCAGGGTTTACTATTTTCTCCATAAAGAGAATAGTAAAACTGAAGTTTTGAAGCCCATAACCTGATATGCTCCAGAAATAAATAATAGTAGCAACAAAAAATATTGTCTGCTGGATTTAGTTAGACAAGGAACATGTATTGTGCTACCCTAATATTTTAACTGACCCTTTCTGCCACCCCATCAAAAAACATCCTGGAGGCGCAACTGGCCATGATTATAGTTGAAGTAATATCCGTTAATATAGTTATACAATATTTCCTAAATGTTCTTATAATGATTCATATCTTCTGGTCCATATTCTCCCCTTTAGGTCGAGAAGTTGATGACACTGGTACAGTCTGTGCTTCATCCGACTCTGCTGTTCACTTTTCTCCAGCTTCTTTCAGAGCCACGTCCAACTGTACTGACGATATCATCCAAACTACAGTCTGTGCCGCGTCCAACTGTACTGACGATATCCTCCAAACTACAGTCTGTGCCGAGTCCAACTGTACTGACGATATCCTCCAAACTACAGTCTGTGCCGCGTCCAACTGTACTGACGATATCCTCCAAACTACAGTCTGTGCCGCGTCCAACTGTACTGACGATATCCTCCAAACTACAGTCTGTGCCGCGTCCAACTGTACTGACGATATCCTCCAAACTACAGTCTGTGCCGAGTCCAACTGTACTGACGATATCCTCCAAACTACAGTCTGTGCCGCGTCCAACTGTACTGACGATATCCTCCAAACTACAGTCTGTGCCGCGTCCAACTGTACTGACGATATCCTCCAAACTACAGTCTGTGCCGCGTCCAACTGTACTGACGATATCCTCCAAGCTACAGTCTGTGCCGAGTCCAACTGTACTGACGATATCCTCCAAGCTACAGTCTGCGCCGCGTCCAACTGTACTGACGATATCCTCAAAGCTACAGTCTGCGCCGCGTCCAACTGTACTGACGATATCCTCCAAGCTACAGTCTGTGCCGCGTCCAACTGTACTGACGATATCCTCCAAACTACAGTCTGTGCCGAGTCCAACTGTACTGACGATATCCTCCAAAGCTACAGTCTGCGCCGAGTCCAACTGTACTGACGATATCCTCCAAACTACAGTCTGCGCCGAGTCCAACTGTACTGACGATATCCTCCAAACTACAGTCTGCGCCGATCCAACTGTACTGACGATATCCTCCAAACTACAGTCTGTGCCGAGTCCAACTGTACTGACGATATCCTCCAAACTACAGTCTGTGCCGCGTCCAACTGTACTGACGATATCCTCCAAACTACAGTCTGTGCCGAGTCCAACTGTACTGACGATATCCTCCAAACTACAGTCTGTGCGGCGTCCAACTGTACTGACGATATCCTCCAAACTACAGTCTGTGCCGCGTCCAACTGTACTGACGATATCCTCCAAACTACAGTCTGTGCCGAGTCCAACTGTACTGACGATATCCTCCAACTACAGTCTGTGCCGAGTCCAACTGTACTGACGATATCCTCCAAACTACAGTCTGTGCGAGTCCAACTGTACTGACGATATCCTCCAAACTACAGTCTGTGCCGAGTCCAACTGTACTGACAATATCCTCCAAACTGCAGTCTGTGCCGAGTCCAACTGTACTGACGATATCCTCCAAACTACAGTCTGTGCCGCGTCCAACTGTACTGACGATATCCTCCAAACTACAGTCTGTTCTTCCAGATTAAGAGATGGCGTTTCATTTTTCAATGCCACGCCTAAAATAAGTTATGATGTCTCATTTTAACTGCCATACCCAAATTTTGTGATGACATCTTGCTCTCCACTTCTACGTCCAATTTTAAGTTAGTGAGGCCTTTTCCATCTTTTTTCCCAGTGATGTCCCAAATTTAGTGATGATGTCCCTCCAGTTCTAGGTTATGTCACGTCTGACTGCAGAGATGAAGCTCTCCAAGCTTCAGTCTGTTCTGTAGCTGACTTGAGTGTCGGTGTCCCTCAGTCTCCACTCCACAAAACATTCGACTGTAGAGACAATGTCCCCCAAGCTACAACCTGTGCAACACCTGACTGTAGTGTTTATGCTCCCCGAACTCCGTCAAGCCAGTTACAGGATGATGAGACAACAATTATTGGTTAGTTTGCTACCACAATATAATCCAACTCACACACACACAAGGTTTATGCTTAATATGCATTTTGTTTTAGAGTAGTTAACATGGAAATGCAATTAATTTAAAGGTATTAAATTGTATCATTTATGTATGACAAGTACGGGTAACTAATAGTTTTTAGTGTGACAAATTATTTTTTAAAGGCACAAATATTCAATGTAGTAACTCAATTATTCTTTCTCAATTCTAGTTTTAAGTAGACGAAGTAAATGCTGTCTCTGTGACATTTTATGATGACATCTCTTATTTATTTTTTAACAGACATCAATTCACACCGTTATGAAATCGGCTGTCAGTTGGGTAAAGGAGGCTTTGGAATCGTGTACGCAGCAACTCGTTTGAATGATGGCCTACAGGTATCAATTTGTATTACTTACATTATTTTTCTAGCTAATCATGTTTGTCCTATTGTACTTGTCTCTTTCTCTCTCTAATGTATGAAATGATGTTAACTCTGCTGACATGATGAATTATAAATCTCACACAAATCACTTTTTTGTTTTGTTGATCAGGTGGCAATAAAATTGGCATCCAACAAGATCACAAAGTTCATCAGCATTGTAAGTAGGCTGTGCTCTCTGTTTCTCCTCTCAGTCACTGTTTTCATTTTCAATCATCTCATATTAACATTAATCACAGCCTTTAAGTGGTTTTTCAGCAGTCAGTCTGTCATTGTCAACAGTTTCTCCTGGAATTTCCTATATCTTTCTTACCGTCATAACAACTGTGTTTCTTCTAGGATGGTTATTCTGGACGTCTTCCTCTGGAGGTTGCTTTGCAAATTCTTGCAAATAAAGGCCCCAGGGTGGAGGAAATCGTTCAGCTTCTGGACTGGCGGCTGGATCCTGACTATTACTTTATGGTCCTAGAGCGGCCCGTGCCCTGTCAGTCCTTGTTTCAGTATTTAAAGTGCTACAAGGGCATCATGGACGAGGACTTTGCTCGAGTTATAATGAACCAGGCAATATTTGCGGCTCGGATGTGCTGCCTTCGTGGAGTGTTGCACCGGGACATAAAGCTGGAAAACCTTCTGATCAACCCGGACACACTCGAAGTCAAATTGATTGACTTTGGTTGTGGTGCAATCCTCACCGACGGGGGTTACACGTCCTTTACTGGTATGTATGATGATCCCTCAAAGCTGTGAAGTGGGTGTCTAATGGGATCCTCTGCTGTGAATCAAATGATTATGAATATCTAGTTAAAATGCTGTTTTAATGGAAACCAAATGTAATTTCCAGGCACAAGAGAGTACTGCCCTCCTGAGTATCACATGACCGGCCAGTACCACGGGGAACCAGCGACAGTGTGGTCACTCGGGATCCTCTTGTTTGTGATTCTTTTCAGTAAATATCCAAAGAGACGACACCTGCACGAGATTAACGATAAAAACTGGACTAAAGCTGGCCTGTCGAAAGGTTAGATCTCTTCTTCAGCACAAACCAATATGGTCGTTGAGATAATTTAACTGTCCATCAAAGAGATCACGTGTGAAGTTCAAAGTGATATTCAGACATTATCTTTCTTTTTTCTGCACAGAATGCTGCGATTTAATTCGCCGGTGTCTACAGATCGACCCAAAGCAGCGGATTGAACTGGGGAAACTCAGTCTCCACGACTGGCTTATGGTAAATACATTCTGATGATTTGAAGATTTGCCTTGGTTTAATTATAAGACTATGGACATAGCTTTTTTACTCTTTCTTTTTATACAGTTTTCTTTTCCTATTTGCTGTAACTGTTATATAGTCGATCTATCTGACCTGATTTGACCTGCTCTTTAACTTTCTTTGTTGTGCATTTGGTTTCTGTCCTGTTTGAGTATTTTGAGACTAAACCTGATTTCTGTTGTTTCAGACTGCAGACAAGGAGAATAACAACGACACAATAATGGGTCAGTTTGGTACCATAAACACACACACACACACACACACACACAGTCTTCACATGTTTTACACTGACTTTAGTATGCACTTTTCTAATAATAGCAATTCAACAAGATTTCATTTACATTTATATAAATGTGTGTAAGGTGAAAGTATGTATTTCACTCAGAAAAAACACACACATATATTTCTTTATTTTATGACTACTATAGTTTCCTTAAATAGTTCTGTAGTGTGCCAGTATTTTTTAAGCACAGATTTTTAATGTCAAGTGTCAAATTGAATATGAATTATAAAAATAATGATTTTCTTTCTACATCATATCTTTTAACAGACATCAATTCATGCCGTTATGAAATCGTCTGTCAGCTGGGTGATGGAGGCTTTGGAACCGTTTATGCAGCGACTCGTTTGGACGACGGCCTACAGGTATCAGTTTTCATTACTATATCTCGAATAGAATAACTTGATGATTATTTTTGTCCTGTGTTATAGTCATCTGATGCATCTAATGCAAGCGCTCTGAATTCATATTTAATTTACTGTTTAAAGCTCTTAAATTGTCAGAGCTTGTTAAGTCATGCTCTACATATTTGTATTTAGGTTCATGAAAATGTCTGTTCAGGGCTAATGTTTGGAATGAATCAATGAGTTGTAACTCTTACAAACATCGTTGTTGTTTTGTTGATCAGGTGGCGATAAAAGTCGTCTCCAGCAGGAACAGAATGTTCATCAGTATTGTAAGTAGGCAGTGCTCTCTCCGTTTCTCCTCTCAGTCATCCGATCACAGACTGTAGATGATTTTTCAGTCTGTCATTGTCTAGAGTTTGTCCTTTATCCATCTAACCTTCATAACAACTGTCTTTCTTCTAGGACGGTTGTTCCAAGCCTCTTCCTCTGGAGGTTGCTTTGCAAATCCTTGCAGACGGAGACCCCAGGGTCGAGGAAATCATCCAGCTTCTGGACTGGCGGGTGGAGTCTGACCACTACATTTTGGTGCTAGAGCGTCCCGTTCCCTTTGAGGAACTGAACTGGTTTCTCCTGCAGCAAATGGGTACCATTCAAGAGGACATGGCACGAGTTATAATGCGCCAGGCAACATTCGCAGCTCAAACATGCTGCAGACGTGGAGTGTTTCATCAGGACATAAAGCTGGAAAAGCTTCTGATCAACCCGGACACACTCAAAGTCAAGTTAACTGACTTTGGGTGTGGTGACTTCCTCAGCTGTGTGGGTTACACGTCCTTTGTTGGTATGTATGATGATCCCTCAAAGGTTACAGTGGGTCTCAAACTGAGGGCCGTTCACACAGGACCCTGAGTGAATCAAGCTCATGGAATGGGATCCACTGTTGTGAATCACATTAATTCTTGCATAGTGATGGTTATACAGTTAAAATGCTGTGTTAATTGTAAACAAATCTCTTTCCTCCAGGCACAAGAGAGTACTGCCCTCCTGAGTATCACATGACCGGCCAGTACCACGGGGAACCAGCGACAGTGTGGTCACTCGGGATCCTCTTGTTTCTTATGCTGTGTGGGGATTTTCCAAATACACCAGACCTGCACATGATCGACGGTCACAACTGGACCAAAGATGGCTTGTCGGAAGAATGCAGCGATTTTATTTGCTGCTGTCTGCAAATCAATCCAAAAGAGCGGATTGAACTGGAGAAACTTAGTCTCCACGACTGGTTTATGGTAAGTACATTTTTTGATTTGTTTTGATTTATTTATCAGGTGTCATACAGTCAGATGATCGATTATAATGCTGAACGTCTTAATTCTTATTTCTGTTTAATGTATTTAAACAGTGAACCTGATTTTGGATTTTTCTGTTTTTTTGTTTAGGATTGCTGAAATGAGGGGAGCAAAAGAAAATAGTGTAAGTAATGACAAGAAAGAAAGTCATGAAATTAAAGGAAATTTGATATAACAACATAGGTTTTCAATATATATTATTATATGAAATAATAATAATATATTAGAGATATAAAGCTATCAAAAATAACAAATATATAAAATATAAAAAGATGAATAAAATATAAATAAATATAAAAGATTCACTATGTTGTGTTGCATAATTACATTTATTACTTAAAGCTGCGGTAGGTAAATTTTGACGCTCTAGCGGTTAATAAACAGAACTGCTTGCGTGTTGCGGAAGAACATCGTAGCCGGAACTACTTCTCTCTGTTTATGTCTATGAAGAATCACAAAGGTACTGGGTTACTCCGCTGTGGTATCCCCGAAGCAATCTAAAATAGTCTGAATATAAACACTTATTATAGGTGCACCCTAGTGATTCAGGACAAACTAAAAACACGGTTTGGAAAATGGATTCATGGTGTACTCTCTTATTATATACATTTTCTACATTTTGAACACAAACAAAGTTACGGACTGATTGGTTGTTTCTTAACGGGAGCTGATGACTTTCTGCAAATGGCAATAGGACCACTGGGAGGAGCCAGAGGAGCTTGATTTTTTCACAGATTATCTGTCTCATATTCTACTGTCAGGACATAATGACAGATAGTTTGATAGACAGTAACGTTTCAGACTGGACTGGTGTCTTACCTTAGACCCGCCCTGAGTGAGCTATCATCAGTCGGCCGTTGCTTCACCGCTGGAGCAAATGTAGACAAGACTTTCTCCTAAGTGATTGAGGTGTTTATTTGTTGGATGTAATAATGAACAAAGCCGTTGTCATTTACTTCCGACATCTGAGCCACTGAAGACGCAGTGGATTACCTTTTGTTTCTGAAGAGAATGTGCCCCTGATCTATGTTTGCGCAAATCATTCATGATCCAGCTTCACCCACAGAAGAAGTGAGTATAAGGTTTGATAAATCTTTGCAAATCACCTTTCCTAATAATGTGCTAATTAGCAAGTTTCACGATGAATGCGGCTAAAGTAAACAGTCTCTCTCAGAGTGGCTTGAAGAGAGGGGCGGAGTCAGCAGAGCTCATTAACATTTAAAGGAAAACGCTACAAAACTGTGTGCTCTAAAATGAGCTGTTTTTGACAGGGGGGAAAGGGTGTTTTTTACACTAGCATTGAAAAATTTTGACCAAACTATGTTACAGACTTTTCATTAAGAACTTTAAGAATCATATCAACTGGTAGAAAGTTGGTATCCTATGGCACCTTTAAACAACCAGCAGTAATGTCCAGGGATGTAAACAACTCAATATTTTGAACAACTAGTAGTTAATGCTGTATTTAAATGCGTTTCAGAGATGTGTCTCACTTCTGTATGCATGTGCAGTTGCAAGAAATCAAGAGACATAAGCTTTTACTAAAAAACAGCAAACTAGGTGCAAGCCCATAATAAACCTAAACAAATGCAAAAATCAGAATCGCACCTGCCTACTTTATGAACTTCAGAAACTGGTTCGCTTTATGAACCAAGCCTAAAAAACAGGCCAAAGGACATTTATAATAGGTGGACATGGCAACACCTCAAGAACGCACTTTGTGAGTATAAACATAAACGAAACATAAACAAAACACGTCGTCTCAGTCAGTCATCATTTTGCTAAAATGTTCAGGTTTGGACCAACATGAGGGTGAGTACATTTTTATAGTTTTTGTCTTGTGAACTAACATTTTATACTTCACTGAGGTCACTTTCTTTACTCTGATGGAAAAACAGCCTGGTCCACTGAGCTGGATCCTGCTGGTCTGAAGGTTTTAGAGGAGATTTAGGTCTCTTTTCCTGCTATTCAACCAGCTCAATCAGCTTAAACCAGCAAACCAAGTCTGGATAGATTTTCCCTCAGGTTTATTGAACAAGCAGCTCTTTTGATATATTTTGTGATATGCATACAGTACAGATGTAATGAAATGTCTCTTTCTGTCTTTTTGTAATTTAAGAATTCTGTCATTTATCGCCAGGATCAACTGGAAGTTCCTTGTGAAGAACAGAGGACACGTTGTGTACGAATGTGCAATTAGAAGAAAATTTTAATATGAAAGCTCAGAATATGGTAAGTGCAGATTTACTGGATTAAATTACCAGTAGAGTGAAATTTATTATATGATACATAGTATCTTATCATTATTGATTTTTGTTTTTCATGAACAAACGTTAGTGTATTATGTATGTTATGCATTATGTTATCAGTCAGTATCACAGTAGATTATGTCTTAAGTGAACATAAACAGTAAAGAAAGAAATCTGATGTGTAGCGATGCATTGGATCTGTGCGTTAGGTCTTAAAGTGACAGCAGCTTATACTGTATTGTTTTAAGCTTTAATATGTAGAATACAAACTATATAAAAAGTGACAGCCACTTTCAATTTTTAAATTTGTCCCACATACTAAATAGGGACTGTGTGTTATTGACAGACGATAAGGTGTTAGACAGTGAGGACAGCATTCACAATAAAGGTTTGAATGCTTAGAAGTGAAAGTTTTCAAGCAGACCAAAAAATAAACTGCAGTTGAAAGTATGGTAGCAATATATTCAAAGAGGGAAAGTGGTAAATAAAATGATCTCTTCATGGGTTATCATTTAGAAATCTAAACTCTCACAATACATAACACATGCACCTAAGGATATAGATTTAAAAAACGACACACATGAAAGTGCATAAGTAGCTGAAACAGTGTTACAGAACTACAGATGCACTTTAAAATGCTTTTTAGATGCACGACAGTGTACTTCACTTGTAATTAATGTGAATAGCACTGAGATGCAGACTTTTATTCTGTATATGAAAACGTGCATTAGTAATATTCAGCTCGATGTGCCCTCCTGTGGCCTCAGGCGAGAAGCCAAAAGACTTTTTCCCACTTTAGTTTTTCAGCCATTTTGACAGCCCTACAACTTCCCCTTTATTTGCATCTGGAGGTGAGCTGAGCGCCCAATGTGCAAAGACTCCTAAAGAACCGGACAGCAGATCTCCCTGTCCTCCGCAACGCCGGCCACTGCTCTCCTGGTTACAGGTCAGCACTGAGAGCAAACAGAAAAGCAGCACGTTAGAGAAAAAAAAAACAGAACCATATGAAGTTTGAATGTTTTAAGAAAATCACTAACTGTTCTTTCCGTCAGTAATAATGTCCTCCTCCCCTTTTAAAACCAAGGTAAGATGGCCCAAGGCGATGCTCAGTTTCTGAACACTTCTCTTGTAGTCAGATAAAAAGCTGAGGAAGAGTGTGTGCATAAAGAAGAAGAAAAGGCTCGTAGGGAGCTGATCAAACAATGAACAATAAGACCCAGGTTTCATCCTCTAATGCACCATGAACTAATGAAAAATGTCCAAGTGTCCGATGTATAAAACAGGTATATGCCACTACACTATATACTTGGTTTAGATGTTGTTGAGCATCACTAGACAGTTACACCATGATTTAATTATCATATTGCTAATGCATATAGGACAACAGCATGAAAACAGTTGTTGTAGGTACATTTTAAAAATTTGCTAGGTTAGTCTGAGAGGTTGCTAAATATTGAAAAAAAATTGCTAACACCAACAGAGAGTCCTTCTGGAGTTACACGTTCCCTTATATGGATAGGAAAGAAATGTAACTGTTAATTATAAAGTGTGAGTAAAAGGGAAACTTAGCTGTCTTGCTGAATTGTTTCAGTTTCTCATCCATAATAGCATCAGTGCAGTGTGTAAAAGTGGAAATTCATTACATCTGTTTTGAGAGATGTAATGAATTATTAATGAAATATTAGGCCTCCTAATATTCTATTGGTCCACTAGACTCCCGCTTTCCTATTGGCTGACCAGCTGTCGTGCTTCTATTGGCAACTGAGCTGCTTGTACACAAGCAGAGCTGAGGAAGTCATAAGTGGGTGGAGCTTAATGTTTGATTGACAGAGCTAATGAATGTGTTTTATGATTACATCATTGTTCAGTGTTGTTGTTTTTTAAGCAGGAATCTGCATATGACACCTCTTTTTTTTTTTACTATAGTATTAATTTACACAGGGAACAAAAGACGACACTCCCACTACTTGAACTATGAATTATGGTTGCTAACGATAAACGGACACATGCCAATATGTCTACTAGCACGTCCGTTTTTTTGCATTTCTCATACCTCTTCATATGCTGCTTTTCATACATGAAACTTACTTAAGCAGTGCGATGCAATGAACATGTGACAAGGGATCTGTGTATGTGTGTGTGTGTAGGTGTTGACCTCTTCGTGGTTTTAAAATATTTTATCATGAAATGCTTCCATGTTATCCATCTTTTCTTTTCTCCATGTATTCACACTGGCTGCTGACAATATTAATGTACTTGTCTTTAGTATGCACTCCAGAGACTCCTGTGAGCAGGGCTTTCTGTTGTATATGTTTGGATTGTACAAAACTTTTCTTTATTAGCCTATTATTATTATTATTATTATTTACCATATATTTATTTTAAAGAAGAACACTGAAATTTAATAAAATATACAACCAAAATGCTGCGTTGATTGTGGTGTAATTTAAGCAATCTGTCCAAAATAGAAATAAAACATTTCCTTAATCTTCATGAACTTAACACTCTTTTTTTTTTTTAGAGGGGCAGCAAACTGATCAAAGATCGTACGCATATTCCTCTCAGACTAGTTTTTGGTCCATTCTGAAGTCTGTTACTGCTGTGAAATTAAAATACTATTAAAACATCTCAGTATAACCTAACGTAACCCTCCATTATGCTTAACAAGCAAGCCTGGCGTGGGCTTAACTTTAAGTGTCATGCAAGGTCTGAAATACCCCCAAAATTCAAGAGAAGAACTGCCACGTATGAGTTTTTATTTTTATTTATTTGTTTCTGTTTATAACATAACATAGTTAAACATCACACCAGTAGTGCTATTTTCCAGAATATCAGCACAATAGCATGTGGTATATATATTATACAACTGCTCAATGAACATTTATTTGTTTTCAGTTATTTAGGCAGGATTGTACATTTGGACTGTTTTTGCTCTATTTTGCTGATGAATCATGTGTGTCAGTGATCTATTTATAAAGTGAGCTTTGCTTCATTCATGAATAAATCAGTAATTTGAATAAATGAAAGTTTTATATATTACCCCTATAGCAGTTTTAGTTTCACATAAGAGAATCATTTCGTTTTCATAACATATATGCAAATGTAAATTGATTTGGATAAATGGTAATATTGATTATGTTGATTTAATTTGATGGCAACTGCCTTATAGTAGTGTTAATTTTAGATTTTTTTAACAGATTTTTGCTATTTTTACATAAATAATCATTAAAATTATGCCTTAAACTTAGCTACATGTATTAATAAATGATTTGTCATCTATTGTGTTTTACTTACAATATATGAGCTCGCGATCACCACATACTGCTATTTTTAATTAATGTTTGAGTCACATACATCAATTACAGCGCAAAATAACTGAAAAAAATTGTCCTTCTATCTGTAAACGACTTCAATTGGCAACGTTTAATCAGAAAGCATTGCTATTCGGATGTTAAGTGATGACGTAAGAAGCGCTGTTTCCGGGTCCAAGCCTCAACTCACTTCGCTATCTGGGACTTCGGTATGGAGTTAAAGGTTAAGATTATAACTTTTTCGCTAATATTCTATCACATTGTGAGTTTATATTAGCACCTTTTGTTGTTTTCTCATGGTAACTGATAGAGCGTTTGGACAGGAAGCGCTGCTACGTGACGTCAGACTTAACAAGCGAATTCTAAACAAACGGAATATTACCCACGCTAGGAGATTACGCATCTATGCAGAGGCCACGCCCACCACGGAAAACGTACCAATCAGCAACGGCCCTCTGCGAGCAGCATTGGAACGTCACTCGTTTTGTGACGTCACAGTAATATTCCAGTATAAATAGGCTCGCTCAATTTCATTTGTCTGATAAACCACTTGCGGTTCGTTGCTAGTTGCATTGTTTGCACTTAATCAACGATAGTCGTTTTATTGCTAGTTGAATTCTAGTATTTTTCTCACCTTGCATTTCTTCCAGCCAACGCTAGTTACTATTTCAAAATGCTACTTACGTTGCTAGGATTATTTGCTTTAATTCAAAGAGAGAGAAAAAAAGTCAACAACACCCACTTAGGTCAAGAAGACAATGCTGACCAGAGTGATGTACCACCAGTGAAGAGTTTTGATGATGATGATGGTAAAGTTATGATTTGTGGAGGACACAGGACACAGCTTAGCTGAAGTTCAGTTTTATAAAGTCTGTAACTTAATACAACACAGCATAAGAAATTATACTACACATACACAATTCATAAACATAAAACTCAACACAGGACAAGTTACTTTCAAATTTTCAATTCTTTCACGTTCATATTTTAATTTACACAAAAACTGAAATTAGATATTGATAAATCAATATTACTGTAATTACATTTAGTGATGTTTTAATTCATTGTAATGACATGACACCTAATTTAACGTCTGAATATCATGATCTAGTCACACACATATTTAAGTTCCATGCTAAGGTTGCCATGGTAGCTTTGGACGACCTTATTAATATTCATGCACGTAACTAATTCAGGAGCTGTAATTGATTGTTTGTTTGATTGTTTTTAAAAAATGTTCTTATTTAAAAATACAATGTTCATGAACATTCCAGAAAAAAAGTATATATTATGTTGCGTGTTCATGAGCATTGTGCTTTTAAATAAGAGAAATGTACATAATGAATACCTTACCAGTAACTGAAAAAATAGAAAGCCATGCTCAGTGGCGCCTCCAAGGGGGCCTCCAAGGGGGGCACAGCCACCCCTAAAATGACACTGGCCAACCCAATGGCCCAAAATTTAATTCGAAATTCAGTGTTTCCATCACTCGATTCTGATGCGATGATTAAAAATGTGCATAAAAGCAGGGTTTACTATTTTCTCCATAAAGAGAATAGTAAAACTGAAGTTTTGAAGCCCATAACCTGATATGCTCCCAGAAATAAATAATAGTAGCAACAAAAAAATATTGTCTGCTGGATTTAGTTAGACAAGGAACATGTATTGTGCTACCCTAATATTTTAACTGACCCCTTTCTGCCACCCCATCAAAAAACATCCTGGAGGCGCAACTGGCCATGATTATAGTTGAAGTAATATCCGTTAATATAGTTATACAATATTTCCTAAATGTTCTTATAATGATTCATATCTTCTGGTCCATATTCTCCCCTTTAGGTCGAGAAGTTGATGACACTGGTACAGTCTGTGCTTCATCCGACTCTGCTGTTCACTTTTCTCCAGCTTCTTTCAGAGCCACCTCCAACTGTACTGACGATATCATCCAAACTACAGTCTGTGCTGCGTCCAACTGTACTGACGATATCCTCCAAGCTACAGTCTGTGCCGCGTCCAACTGTACTGACGATATCCTCCAAGCTACAGTCTGTGCGGCGTCCAACTGTACTGACGATATCCTCCAAACTACAGTCTGCGCCGCGTCCAACTGTACTGACGATATCCTCCAAGCTACAGTCTGTGAGGCGTCCAACTGTACTGACGATATCCTCCAAGCTACAGTCTGTGCCGCGTCCAACTGTATTGACGATATCCTCCAAGCTACAGTCTGTGAGGCGTCCAACTGTACTGACGATATCCTCCAAGCTACAGTCTGTGCGGCGTCCAACTGTACTGACGATATCCTCCAAACTACAGTCTGTGAGGCGTCCAACTGTACTGACGATATCCTCCAAGCTACAGTCTGTGCGGCGTCCAACTGTACTGACGATATCCTCCAAACTACAGTCTGTGAGGCGTCCAACTGTACTGACGATATCCTCCAAGCTACAGTCTGTGCCGCGTCCAACTGTACTGACGATATCCTCCAAGCTACAGTCTGTGCGGCGTCCAACTGTACTGACGATATCCTCCAAACTACAGTCTGCGCCGCGTCCAACTGTACTGACGATATCCTCCAAGCTACAGTCTGTGAGGCGTCGAACTGTACTGACGATATCCTCCAAGCTACAGTCTGTGCCGCGTCCAACTGTATTGACGATTTCCTCCAAACTACAGTCTGCGCCGCGTCCAACTGTACTGACGATATCCTCCAAGCTACAGTCTGTGAGGCGTCCAACTGTACTGACGATATACTCCAAACTACAGTCTGTGCCGAGTCCAACTGTACTGACGATATCCTCCAAACTACAGTCTGTGCCGAGTCCAACTGTACTGACGATATCCTCCAAACTACAGTCTGTGCCGAGTCCAACTGTACTGACGATATCCTCCAAACTACAGTCTGTGCCGAGTCCAACTGTACTGACGATATCCTCCAAACTACAGTCTGTGTCGAGTCCAACTGTACTGACGATATCCTCCAAGCTACAGTCTGTGCCGAGTCCAACTGTACTGACGATATACTCCAAACTACAGTCTGCGCCGCGTCCAACTGTACTGACGATATCCTCCAAACTACAGTCTGCGCGGCGTCCAACTGTACTGACGATATCCTCCAAACTACAGTCTGCGCGGCGTCCAACTGTACTGACGATATCCTCCAAACTACAGTCTGCGCCGAGTCCAACTGTACTGACGATATCCTCCAAACTACAGTCTGCGCCGAGTCCAACTGTACTGACGATATCCTCCAAACTACAGTCTGTGCCGCGTCCAACTGTACTGACGATATCCTCCAAACTACAGTCTGTGCCGCGTCCAACTGTACTGACGATATCCTCCAAACTACAGTCTGTGCCGCGTCCAACTGTACTGACGATATCCTCCAAACTACAGTCTGTGCCGAGTCCAACTGTACTGACGATATCCTCCAAACTACAGTCTGTGCCGAGTCCAACTGTACTGACGATATCCTCCAAACTACAGTCTGTGCCGAGTCCAACTGTACTGACGATATCCTCCAAACTACAGTCTGTGCCGAGTCCAACTGTACTGACGATATACTCCAAACTACAGTCTGCGCCGCGTCCAACTGTACTGACGATATCCTCCAAACTACAGTCTGCGCGGCGTCCAACTGTACTGACGATATCCTCCAAACTACAGTCTGCGCGGCGTCCAACTGTACTGACGATATCCTCCAAACTACAGTCTGCGCCGAGTCCAACTGTACTGACGATATCCTCCAAACTACAGTCTGCGCCGAGTCCAACTGTACTGACGATATCCTCCAAACTACAGTCTGCGCCGAGTCCAACTGTACTGACGATATCCTCCAAACTACAGTCTGCGCCGAGTCCAACTGTACTGACGATATCCTCCAAACTACAGTCTGTGCCGAGTCCAACTGTACTGACGATATACTCCAAACTACAGTCTGCGCCGCGTCCAACTGTACTGACGATATCCTCCAAACTACAGTCTGCGCGGCGTCCAACTGTACTGACGATATCCTCCAAACTACAGTCTGCGCGGCGTCCAACTGTACTGACGATATCCTCCAAACTACAGTCTGCGCGGCGTCCAACTGTACTGACGATATCCTCCAAACTACAGTCTGCGCCGAGTCCAACTGTACTGACGATATACTCCAAACTACAGTCTGTGCCGCGTCCAACTGTACTGACGATATCCTCCAAGCTACAGTCTGCGCGGCGTCCAACTGTACTGACGATATCCTCCAAACTACAGTCTGCGCGGCGTCCAACTGTACTGACGATATCCTCCAAACTACAGTCTGCGCGGCGTCCAACTGTACTGACGATATCCTCCAAACTACAGTCTGTGCCGAGTCCAACTGTACTGACGATATACTCCAAACTACAGTCTGTTCTTCCAGATTAAGAGATGGCGTCTCATTTTTCAATGCCATGCCCAAATTAAGAGATGGCATCTCATTTTTCACTGCCACGCCTAAAATAAGTTATGATGTCTCATTTTTAACTGCCATACCCAAATTTTGTGATGACATCTTGCTTTTCACTTCTACGTCCAATTTAAGTAGTGAGGCCTTTCCATCTTTTTTCCCAGTGATGTCCAAATATAGTGATGATGTCCCTCCAGTTCTAGGTTATGTCACGTCTGACTGCAGAGATGAAGCTCTCCAAGCTTCAGTCTGTTCTGTAGCTTACTTGAGTGTCGGTGTCCCTCAGTCTCCACTCCACAAAACATTCGACTGTAGAGACAATGTCCCCCAAGCTACAACCTGTGCAACACCTGACTGTAGTGTTTATGCTCCCCGAACTCCGTCAAGCCAATTACAGGATGATGAGACAACAATTATTGGTTAGTTTGCTACCACAATATAATCCAACTCACACACACACAAGGTTTATGCTTAATATGCATTTTGTTTTAGAGTAGTTAACATGGAAATGCAATTAACTTAAAGGTATTTAAATTGTATCATTTATGTATGACAAGTACGGGTAACTAATAGTTTTTAGTGTGACAAATTATTTTTTAAAGGCACAAATATTCAATGTATTAACTCAATTATTCTTTCTCAATTCTAGTTTTTAAGTAGACAAAGTAAATGCTGTCTCTGTGACATTTTATGGTGATATCTCTTATTTATTTTTTAACAGACATCAATTCACACCGTTATGAAATCGGCTGTCAGTTGGGTAAAGGAGGCTTTGGAATCGTGTACGCAGCAACTCGTTTAAATGATGGCCTACAGGTATCAATTTGTATTACTTACATTATTTTTCTAGCTAATCATGTTTGTCCTATTGTACTTGTCTCTTTCTCTCTCTAATGTATGAAATGATGTTAACTCTGCTGACATGATGAATTATAAATCTCACATACATCACCTTTTTGTTTTGTTGATCAGGTGGCAATAAAATTGGCATCCAACAAGATTACAAAGTTCATCAGCATTGTAAGTAGGCTGTGCTCTCTGTTTCTCCTCTCAGTCACTGCTTTCATTTTCAATCATCTCATATTAACATTAATCACAGCCTCTAAGTGGTTTTTCAGCAGTCAGTCTGTCATTGTCAACAGTTTGTCCTGGAGTTGTTTAAGTCCTATATCTTTCTTACCGTCATAACAACTGTGTTTCTTCTAGGATGGTTATTCTGGACGTCTTCCTCTGGAGGTTGCTTTGCAAATTCTTGCAAATAAAGGCCCCAGGGTGGAGGAAATCGTTCAGCTTCTGGACTGGCGGCTGGATCCTGACTGTTACTTTATGGTCCTAGAGCGGCCCGTGCCCTGTCAGTCCTTGTTTCAGTATTTAAAGTGCTACAAAGGCATCATGGACGAGGACTTTGCTCGAGTTATAATGAACCAGGCAATATTTGCGGCTCGGATGTGCTGCCTTCGTGGAGTGTTGCACCGGGACATAAAGCTGGAAAACCTTCTGATCAACCCGGACACACTCGAAGTCAAATTGATTGACTTTGGCTGTGGTGCAATCCTCACCGACGGGGGTTACACGTCCTTTACTGGTATGTATGATGATCCCTCAAAGCTGTGAAGTGGGTGTCTAATGGGATCCTCTGCTGTGAATCAAATGATTATGAATATCTAGTTAAAATGCTGTTTTAATGGAAACCAAATGTAATTTCCAGGCACAAGAGAGTACTGCCCTCCTGAGTATCACATGACCGGCCAGTACCTCGGGGAACCAGCGACAGTGTGGTCACTCGGGATCCTCTTGTTTGTGATTCTTTTCCGTAAATATCCAAAGAGACGACACCTGCACAAGATCAATGATAAAAACTGGACTAAAGCTGGCCTGTCAAAAGGTTAGATCTCTTCTTCAGCACAAACCAATATGGTCGTTGAGATAATTTAACTGTCCATCAAAGAGATCACGTGTGAAGTTCAAAGTGATATTCAGACATATCTTTCTTTTTTTTTCTGCACAGAATGCTGCGATTTAATTCGCCGGTGTCTACAGATCGACCCAAAGCAGCGGATTGAACTGGGGAAACTCAGTCTCCACGACTGGCTTATGGTAAATACATTCTGATGATTTGAAGATTTGCCTTGGTTTAATTATAAGACTATGGACCTTTGCTTTTTTACTCTTTCTTTTTATACAGTTTTCTTTTCCTATTTGCTGTAACTGTTATATAGTCGATCTATTTGACCTGATTTGACCTGCTCTTTAACTTTCTTTGTTGTGCATTTGGTTTCTGTCCTGTTTGAGTATTTTGAGACTAAACCTGATTTCTGTTGTTTCAGACTGCAGACAAGGAGAATAACAACGACACAATAATGGGTCAGTTTGGTACCATAAACACACACACACACACACACACACACACACACAGTCTTCACATGTTTTACACTGACTTTAGTATGCACTTTTCTAATAATAGCAATTCAACAAGATTTCATTTACATTTATATAAATGTGTGTAAGGTGAAAGTATGTATTTCACACAGAAAAAACACACACATATATTTCTTTATTTTATGACTACTATAGTTTCCTTAAATAGTTCTGTAGTGTGCCAGTATTTTTTAAGCACAGATTTTTAATGTCAAGTGTCAAATTGAATATGAATTATAAAAATAATGATTTTCTTTCTACATCATATCTTTTAACAGACATCAATTCATGCCGTTATGAAATCATCTGTCAGCTGGGTGATGGAGGCTTCGGAACCGTTTATGCAGCGACTCGTTTGGACGACGGCCTACAGGTATCAGTTTTCATTACTATATCTCGAATAGAATAACTTGATGATTATTTTTGTCCTGTGTTATAGTCATCTGATGCATCTAATGCAAGCGCTCTGAATTCATATTTAATTTACTGTTTAAAGCTCTTAAATTGTCAGAGCTTGTTAAGTCATGCTCTACATATTTGTATTTAGGTTCATGAAAATGTCTGTTCAGGGCTAATGTTTGGAATGAATGAAAGAGTTGTAACTCTTACAAACATCGTTGTTTTTTTGTTGATCAGGTGGCGATAAAAGTCGTCTCCAGCAGGAACAGAAAGTTCATCAGTATTGTAAGTAGGCAGTGCTCTCTCCGTTTCTCCTCTCAGTCATCCGATCACAGACTGTAGATGATTTTTCAGTCTGTCATTGTCTAGAGTTTGTCCTTTATCCATCTAACCTTCATAACAACTGTCTTTCTTCTAGGACGGTTGTTCCAAGCCTCTTCCTCTGGAGGTTGCTTTGCAAATCCTTGCAGACGGAGACCCCAGGGTCGAGGAAATCATCCAGCTTCTGGACTGGCGGGTGGAGTCTGACCACTACATTTTGGTGCTAGAGCGTCCCGTTCCCTTTGAGGAACTGAACTGGTTTCTCCTGCAGCAAATGGGTACCATTCAAGAGGACATGGCACGAGTTATAATGCGCCAGGCAACATTCGCAGCTCAAACATGCTGCAGACGTGGAGTGTTTCATCAGGACATAAAGCTGGAAAAGCTTCTGATCAACCCGGACACACTCAAAGTCAAGTTAACTGACTTTGGGTGTGGTGACTTCCTCAGCTGTGTGGGTTACACGTCCTTTGTTGGTATGTATGATGATCCCTCAAAGGTTACAGTGGGTCTCAAACTGAGGGCCGTTCACACAGGACCCTGAGTGAATCAAGCTCATGGAATGGGATCCACTGTTGTGAATCACATTAATTCTTGCATAGTGATGGTTATACAGTTAAAATGCTGTGTTAATTGTAAACAAATCTCTTTCCTCCAGGCACAAGAGAGTACTGCCCTCCTGAGTATCACATGACCGGCCAGTACCACGGGGAACCAGCGACAGTGTGGTCACTCGGGATCCTCTTGTTTCTTATGCTTTGTGGGGATTTTCCAAATACACCAGACCTGCACATGATCGACGGTCACAACTGGACCAAAGATGGCTTGTCGGAAGAATGCAGCGATTTTATTTGCTGCTGTCTGCAAATCAATCCAAAAGAGCGGATTGAACTGGAGAAACTTAGTCTCCACGACTGGTTTATGGTGAGTACATTTTTTGATTTGTTTTGATTTATTTATCAGGTGTCATACAGTCAGATGATCAATTATAATGCTGAACGTCTTAATTCTTATTTCTGTTTAATGTATTTAAACAGTGAACCTGATTTTGGATTTTTCAGTTTTTTGTTTAGGATTGCTGAAATGAGGGGAGCAAAAGAAAATAGTGTAAGTAATGACAAGAAAGAAAGTCATGAAATTAAAGGAAATTTTAATGAACAACATAGGTTTTCAATATATATTATTATCATCTCCACTGAAAGCTATCAAAAATAACAATAACTATATAAAATATAAATAAATATAAAAGATTCACTATGTTGTGTTGCATAATTACATTTATTACTTAAAGCTGCGGTAGGTAAATTTTGACGCTCTAGCGGTTAATAACAGAACTGCTTGCGTGTTGCGGAAGGACATTGTAGCCGGAGCTACTTCTCTCTGTTTATGTCTATGAAGAATCACAAAGGTACTGGGTTACTCCGCTGTGGTACCCCCGAAGCAATCTAAAATAGTCTGAATATAAACACTTATTATAGGTGCACCCTAGTGATTCAGGACAAGCTAAAAACACGGTTTGGAAAATGGATTCATTGTGTACTCGCTTATTATATAAATTTTCTACATTTTGAACACAAACAAAGTTACGGACCTCAGCTCTGATTGGTTGTTTCTTAACGGGAGCTGATGACTTTCTGCAAATGGCAATAGGAGCACTGGGAGGAGCCAGAGGAGCTTGATTTTTTCACAGATTATCTGTCTCATATTCTACTGTCAGGACATGATGACAGGTTTAACAAATATGTAAAAAATATATTTTTACAAAAGTTACCTACTGCAGCTTTAATATAAGAAGTTTATTGTTACATTCATTCATTAATATCATTATATAAATATACAAAGGTGCATAAAATTATTTACACTTTATATAACAATGTAGTATATAAATATATAAAACTTAACAAAAATATTATATACATTAACAATATAAAGAAATAAATGTAAAAAGGTGCATGAAATTAAATATAATTTTCTATAACAACAATATAGTTTATTATATATATTAATATAATATACTTTTTTATATAAATAAATGAATATAAATAATATGTGTGTGTGTGTTCAATATATTTATAATGGTCAAAAAGTGAGATCTAAGCAGGTAAACATTTCATATTTGACGAGAGTTACAATAGAAATGTGAAAGGGGTCATCGGATGCGACATGCATTTTTACAAGTTGTTTGAAATGTGAAAACTGAAATGTGTGTTGCAAGTGTATGATAAAAATCCAGCTAGTGTTTTTTTTTTTTTTTTTTTATCTGCTTAAATTTTTAAATCTAGCCGATCTCAGATGCCTGTCTGTGTGACGTCATAAAAACAAACCCTCCCTCGATAGTTTGATAGACAGTAACGTTTCAGACTGGACTGGTGTCTTACCTTAGACCCGCCCTGAGTGAGCTATCATCAGTCGGCCGTTGCTTCACCGCTGGAGCAAATGTAGACAAGACTTTCACCTAAGTGATTGAGGTGTTTTTTTGTTGGATGTAATAATGAACAAAGCCGTTGTCATTTACTTCCGACATCTGAGCCACTGAAGACGCAGTGGATTACCTTTTGTTTCTGAAGAGAATGCGCCCCTGATCTATGTTTGCGCAAATCATTCATGATCCAGCTTCACCTACAGAAGAAGTGAGTATAAGGTTTGATAAATCTTTGCAAATCGCCTTTCCTAATAATGTGCTAATTAGCAAGTTTCACGATGAATGCGGCTAAAGTAAACAGTCTCTCTCAGAGTTGCTTGAAGAGAGGGGCGGAGTCAGCAGAGCTCATTAACATTTAAAGGAAAATGCGTTTCAGAGATGTGTCTCACTTCTGTATGCATGTGCAGTTGCAAGAAATCAAGAGACATAAGCTTTTACTAAAAAACAGCAAACTAGGTGCAAGCCCATAATAAACCTAAACAAATGCAAAAATCAGAATCGCACCTGCCTACTTTATGAACTTCAGAAACTGGTTCGCTTTATGAACCAAGCCTAAAAAACAGGCCAAAGGACATTTATAATAGGTGGACATGGCAACACCTCAAGAACGCACTTTGTGAGTATAAACATAAACGAAACATAAACAAAACACGTCGTCTCAGTCAGTCATCATTTTGCTAAAATGTTCAGGTTGGACCAACATGAGGGTGAGTACATTTTTATAGTTTTGGTCTTGTGAACTAACATTTTATACTTCATTGAGGTCACTTTCTTTACTCTGATGGAAAAACAGCCTGGTCCACTGAGCTGGATCCTGCTGGTCTGAAGGTTTTAGAGGAGATTTAGGTCTCTTTTCCTGCTATTCAACCAGCTCAATCAGCTTAAACCAGCAAACCAAGTCTGCATAGATTTTCCCTCAGGTTTATTGAACAAGCAGCTCTTTTGATATATTTTGTGATATACATACAGTACAGATGTAATGAAATGTCTCTTTCTGTCTTTTTGTAATTTAAGAATTCTGTCAATTATCGCCAGGATCAACTGGAAGTTCCTTGTGAAGAACAGAGGACACGTTGTGTACGAATGTGCAATTAGAAGAAAATTTTAATATGAAAGCTCAGAATATGGTAAGTGCAGATTTACTGGAGTGAAATTTATTATATGATACATAGTATCTTATCATTATTGATTTTTGTTTTTCATGAACAAACCTTAGTGTATTATGTATGTTATGCATTAAAAAAAAAATTTATCAGTCATTATCACAGTAGGTAATGTCTTATGTGAACATAAACAGTTAAGAAAGAAATCTGATGTGTTGGATCTGTGCGTTAAGTCTTAAAGTGACAGCAGCCTAATACTGTACTCTGTTAAGCTTCAATATGTAGAATACAAACTACATAAAAAGTGACAGCCACTTTCATTTTTTAAATTTGTCCCACATACTAAATAGGACCGTGTGTTATTGACAGCCGATAAGGTATTAAAAAGTGAGGACAGCATTCACAATAAAGGTTTGAATGCTTAGAAGTGAAAGTTTTCAAGCAGGCCAAAAAATAAACTGCAGTTGAAAGTATGGTAGCAATATATTCATAGAGGGAAAGTGATAAATAAAATGATCTCTTCATGGGTTATCATTTAGAAATCTAAACTCTCACAATACATAACACATGCACCTAAGGATATAGATTTAAAAAACGACACACATGAAAGTGCATAAGTAGCTGAAAACAGTGTTACAGAACCACAGATGCACTTTAAAATGCTTTTTAGATGCACGACAGTGTACTTCACTTGTAATTAATGTGAATAGCACTGAGATGCAGACTTTTATTCTTTATATGAAAACGTGCATTAGTAATATTCAGCTCGATGTGCCCTCCTGTGGCCTCAGGCGAGAAGCCAAAATACTTTTTCCCACTTTAGTTTTTCAGCCATTTTGACAGCCCTACAACTTCCCCTTTATTTGCATCTGGAGGTGAGCTGAACGCCCAATGTGCAAAGACTCCTAAAGAACCGGACAGCAGATCTCCCTGTCCTCCGCAAGGCCGCCCAATGCTCTTCTGGTTACAAGGTCAGCACTGAGAGCAAACAGAAAAGCAGCACGTTAGAGAAAAAAAAAACAGAACCATATGAAATTTGAATGTTTTAAGAAAATCACTAACTGTTCTTTCCGTCAGTAATAATGTCCTCCTCCCCTTTTAAAACCAAGGTAAGATGGCCCAAGGCGATGCTCAGTTTCTGAACACTTCTCTTGTATTCAGATAAAAAGCTGAGGAAGAGTGTGTGCATAAAGAAGAAGAAAAGGCTCGTAGGGAGCTGATCAAACAATGAACAATAAGACCCAGGTTTCATCCTCTAATGCACCATGAACTAATGACAAATGTCCAAGTGTCCGATGTATAAAACAGGTATATGCCACTACACTATATACTTGGTTTAGATGTTGTTGAGCATCACTAGACAGTTACACCATGATTTAATTATCATATTGCTAATGCATATAGGACAACAGCATGTAAACAGTTGTTGTAGGTACATTTTAAAAATTTGCTAGGTTAGTCTGAGAGGTTGCTAAATATTGAAAAAAAATTGCTAACACCAACAGAGAGTTCTTCTGGAGTTACACGTTCCCTTATATGGATAGGAAAGAAATGTAACTGTTAATTATAAAGTGTGAGTAAAGGGAAACTTAGCTGTCTTGCTGAATTCTTTCAGTTTCTCATCCATAATAGCATCAGTGCAGTGTGTAAAAGTGGAAATTCATTACATCTGTTTGAGAGATGTAATGAATTATTAATGAAATATTAGGCCTCCTAATATTCTATTGGTCCACTAGACTCCCGCTTTCCTATTGGCTCACCAGCTGTCGTGCTTCTATTGGCAACTGAGCTGCTTGTACACAAGCAGAGCTGAGGAAGTCATAAGTGGGTGGAGCTTAATGTTTGATTGACAGAGCTAATGAATGTGTTTTATGATTACATCATTGTTCAGTGTTGTTGTTTTTTAAGCAGGAATCTGCATATGACACTTCTTTTTTTTTTTTTTTTACTATAGTATTAAATTTACAAAGGGAACAAAAGACGACACTCCCACTACTTGAACTATGTATTATGGTTGCTAACGATAAACGGACACATGCCAATATGTCTACTAGCACGTCCGTTTTTTTGCATTTCTCATACCTCTTCATATGCTGCTTTTCATACATGAACTTACTTAAGCAGTGCGATGCAATGAACATGTGACAAGGGATCTGTGTGTGTGTGTGTGTGTGTGTGTGTGTGTAGGTGTTGACCTCTTCGTGGTTTTAAAATATTTTATCATGAAATGCTTCCATGTTATCCATCTTTTCTTTTCTCCATGTATTCACACTGGCTGCTGACATATTTAATGTACTTGTCTTTAGTATGCACTCCAGAGACTCCTGTGAGCAGGGCTTTCTGTTGTATATGTTTGGATTGTACAAAACTTTTCTTTATTAGCCTATTATTATTATTTATTATTATTTACCATATATTTATTTTTAAAGAAGAACACTGAAATTAATAAATATATACAAACCAAAATGCTGCGTTGATTGTGGTGTAATTTAAGCAATCTGTCCAAAATAGAAATAAAACATTTCCTTAATCTTCATGAACTTAACACTCTTTTTTTTTTTTTAGAGGGGCAGCAAACTGATCAAAGATCGTACGCATATTCCTCTCAGACTAGTTTTTGGTCCATATCTGAAGTCTGTTACTGCTGTGAAATTAAAATACTATTAAAACATCTCAGTATAACCTAACGTAACCCTCCATTATGCTTAACAAGCAAGCCTGGCGTGGGCTTAACTTTAAGTGTCATGCAAGGTCTGAAATACACCCAAAATTCAAGAGAAGAACTGCCACGTATGA